>NC_056728.1:499365392-499472892 GCF_019279795.1 Protopterus annectens | reverse complement strand
ATTACTGCCATACAGACTTTTCTGTTTGTTAGTTCAATTGTGATGGTTTCAGTTATGCATTGTTATGTAACAGATAAATCCCATTGTGTCAACTTAGGTATTTTCCCCCTAGGGATTGGGTACAGAGTGTAGTTGGAGGCTGCTGGGCTATACATCTGCATTACTTACTGTTGATTGATTGTTATCCTGTGACCCAGTCAGTATTTACTATTGTAGTACTTGAAGGCCTTGGCCTGAACAGCAACATATGTTATGCTTTCAGATTACTGTTTTAAATGATCTGTTTGGCAGTTGCATTGATCTGTTTGTATGTCTTTCAGAGTATAAACTGTGAAATTACATGGCATATAGAACTGTAATAGTACACAAATATACCTTTAAAACATATGCAAACCTATGTGTGATGTATCATCCTTTGACTTCTCTGTGAGTATATGTTTCAGGCAACAATTGTCTTTTGTATGGGTGAGTCATATACTGTCCATCTGATGAGACTGCAACTGTAGGGATACTGGCTGTTCAGTGTGGTGTGCACCCTCTAATTATGTATCTTCCTAGACATACCTCTGTGTGTGAATGTGTAGTTACATATATGTCTGTAGATATGTATATGTATATATATATATATATATATATATATATATATATATATATATATATATATATATATATATATAGACATATATATGTATCTGCATACCTGTGTGTGTGGAATGTTTACTGCTTATACATTGTACATTCACTGTGGTAGCCAGACTGTACTGTATGATATGTTATCGAAACCAGCCTCACATCATATAGGTGGCATGGCTGGGGGGGATATCGATACGTGTAAGACATATGTTGCTTGAGTCCCCTCACCACCATTTATGGTGCCTGTGGGCATATATGTCTTTGTTATGTTCTCTAGTATATTTAGATATATATATATGTATAGATGTATGCATATGTATATATCTATATGTAGATTTATATATATCTATATACAGAGAGAGAGAGAGAGAGAGAGTCAGGTATATATCTATTTCGTTATCAGTATATACACAGACACATACATCTACATGTATAAATATATTTCCTGTACTGTTGAATGATATTGTTGGATGCTATGTTTGTGAAAACAGCAGGGTTATGTATGTCTGCCATGGCTTAGTGGCAATTCACATTTGCTATGGTGTGCAGGCACTTGAGTTCAAGCCTAGCAGAGGCTGTTTATTTTGTTGCTGGGCAGAACAAGGACCATTGGATACAGAGTGGTTAAGGCACTTTTAAGCAGTTGTAAGTTGGTTTGTGCGGGTTTGCAAGACGGTAAGCAGTGCTAAATTACGGTTACAGTTTCTTATACTCAGTTAGCTTCTAAATTGCTTAACCTGTGTAGACATTGCTTACCCATGCGCAAACAGGCTTAAACTCGCTCACTGCTGGTTAAAAGTACTTACTCCTGCTTACCCCTATGCTAATTTCTTTAAAAGAAAAGAAAAAGGGGTTGATAGGAAAGTGGTGAAAAAGGGGCACAAAGAGGGAAAGACAATAGGGAAAATAGCCAGGTATGTGCAGGAAGGGTTTAGGGAAGGTCCATAGCTGCCCATTTATTCTACAGCAGCAGCTGTGTATATACACTGAATTTGGAGGTAGATTTGGGCACTCAAACCCCTGGGAGGGGGTGAGGACAGCAATAATTTGTTGTGATGCCAATTAAACTGAATTACATGTGTCCAGTGGACATGTGTGTGAAATGGACAGCTATGCATGGGGCAAAATTTTTTTGTGGGAACAGATTGCCTTTTTTTTTCAGGTGAGAGTGGGATGTTGGGGAGGGGTAGTAGGTATATTTGGGGAGGTAAGTTGGGCAGGTTAACAGACAAGACAAACAAGATGCATACAGGGGCAGTATATGACACATGTGGGGGTAAATACCTTGGACGGGGAGGGGTGTTTGGAAGTCACAAGCCCATGAGCCCCCAAATGGAAACAGTGGGATTGAGGTCCCCACCAATGGGCAGTCACCACTGCACCTTCACTAGCCCAAGGGTGGCTGTGCTGGGGGCTGGGTAAGAGGGGCAGGCTCACCTGCTAATTGCACCATGTGGCCCTCAAGCTGGCATAGCCGGTCTCGAAACTCCCTGTTGAGCTCTCTATGTATCACGGCCCAGACCTGATGGTGGGTGACAGGTACCTCTCCATCCCCACTCCCAGTGGAGGCTGAGCCCCATCCCCTGCAGTGGTTCCAACCAAAGATGGTGCAGGGCCAATGGAGGAGGAGGTCCCAGGCTGGGCCACAAATGTACTGGTGCCTGGTGCCATGGCCAGCTGAGGTGGGGCAGGTGGGTCTGCTGGGACTGGCCTTCCCATACAAGCTATGGTGTTGCAGTTTTAAGAATGATATGGGTTAGTAATAGTCAACAGCATTCAGGTTTAGTTATAACAGCATGCATAGGTATGCCCATTAACCCAAGACACCAGATTTACAACAGTTGCAAAGCAAGCAGAACACATGCATATATGGAACAACAGTGGCCATTACAACAGCATGCAGGTTTCATTGATGGCAACAGGCCACCAGTATGGGGGTATTTTAACATGGCACATGCATAAAACCAAATGTGAATATTTGTAAACCAATAGGACATATGTCCCAAAAAAAGTATGGAGTGTACACGTATCCATTGAGGTGTGTAATTGGGTTATTGTTGCACATATGGTGGGGTGACAGACAGAGGTCATTTAACAAATAATATATCCCTGTAGTTTTCACAACTTTCTTAGTCATTGCAGTGATCTGTCCCTTACATGTATTATTACACTACCCAATGGCCTTACTTTGTACAATGGTATGTTTGTAGATTAGTATATACGTGGACTGTGTCTTATGTATAGTCTACACCTCTTACCTGTTATAGCTGTTGAAAAAATCATTGTTAGCACTACCTGACAAATTCTACACATACTCACAGATGCCATGCTTATAGGTAAGTATATGAGTGAACTGTGTTGTAACTACAGTCTACATCTCTTACCTGTTATAGCTGTGGGCTAAATCTTTGTTAACACTACCTGACAAATTCTACACATACTCCCAGATGCCATGTTGATGTTATACATATACCTAAAAGTTCGTTATTGTACACACTCTGGTCAAGGCTTGACAGGATGCAGGTGTTAATGTGACATATTTTGGAATAGCTGTCATACACTTTGGTGAGATGCTACAATGACAGGCTTGTGTCCACATACATTTTCTTTTTATGTTCAGGTCTGACTATCCATTAAATGTCAGTATAAGCTGCCTACATTTCTTGAATCATCACACTTATTTGTCAGGGGAACAGGTTACTGGGCAGCATATTTAGGCCCGTTATCTAGACATACTGAACATATCAGAACAGTTGAGGGGTATAACTATGCATACAGCTTACAGCCTGAACATTCTGCCACAGTCTGTAGAGTTGATGGTTTTGGTTATGCTTACAGTGTACTATCTGAACATTCTAGCAAAGTCTGTACAGTTGTTGGGTCTAATTATGCATACTGCTTTCTATCTGAACATTCTCGGAAACTCTGTACAGTTGTGGGGTATGATTATGCATGCAACTTACTACCACTCCCAGGATTCAAACCCTTGCTGTGTGTGGTAAAAATATTACAGTTGACATCACAGTACACTGTGCTGTCAGGAAATTGGTGCAAAGCATTCCAATGGTTTCTCTCTAAGTCTCCCTCAGTTGTTCTATATGATTGACCTCTTGGGACTTCCAACATTGTTATACTGAACTTCCTACACATTTTAACTGTATTCAACAGTGTGGGTAAGACTGCTTAATACAACAGTACTATTTATAGAATGCAACACTACAACAACATATGAAAGCAGAATGTACAGAAGCACTCCAGGGGTTATACTTTTAATCACTAGATATTACATCTTTTTTCCACGCAACCTATATGACAGTCTTCATGCCATATTGTCTTGTTTATTCAGTACACCCTATACACAATACATTTTTATACTGGTATAACACTTTCTAGTACTGTTATATTTATTTGTTATGACAGTACATGCAAGAATATTACTAACCTGCCTCGTGATGCAGCCTTTGCAGCCTAGCAGCATGGGCTTGCTGGTTTGCAGCCTGCTTATCTGCAGATGTTGTAGAAATACAGTGATATTTAGCCATTACCTATCCATAGCATACACAAGCTAGGCAAGCATTATCTACATAACAGAATGAGTACTTAGTGCTGGGGCATCAGCCATCTGCCTGGATTCTTGGATCCACTGGTCAAAGAGATCACCCCTCCACCACTTCAGGTCAGCATAGTGATGCCTGACCTGCTCATCAGTCTGGGTGATACCAGTGGCACTGGTGAGGTCATGGGTGAAACTGTCCCAGGCCTCTATTTTATACTGTGAGCCCTGCTACTGGCCCTGCAGTAGTCTCTCCTCATGGTGTTTTACCAGGAGCCATACCATGAACCTGGACTCCTGAGTGCCTCAGCACTGCACTCTAAATCGAGTGCCTTCCCCAACTCCAGCCATTCTGCCTACAGTAGGGAGCTGCAACCAGTTATAGGAATTATTAGTGCCTGTGGGGTGTTAATATGCCCAATTACCCACACTTTCCCAGGATTGGACGGTTTTGAAAATGCTAAGCTATGGGCACACCTGCTTACCTAATTTTGGCATTGCTTAAAGGGGCATACCACTGGGCAGATTGAGTTAGCTGGCCAACACATTGCTTACACCACATAAGCTGACCTGTGCAATGCTTAGCATTGCTTAATATCAAACTAGCATTATATTTTGCTTTTGACATTGATTTATTATTTGTTACATGTTATATCTGTGTCTGGTATCTGTGATTCATGTGTACATACACTGTATGGGGTCCTGGGGAATTCAACACTTTATTACAATGATGCCTCACATCTGGCCTTACTGCAGTACTCCAGTTCACATATTTATGTTATGTAGCAGGTTATACAACATCACACTGTATATAGATTCATTTCACATGTTCAGTTTGATTTTCCTATGGTGAGGATTTGTTTGTTGAAACCTCAGTCTTATGTACTGCTATGATGGCTTAGTGGTTAACTACTGTGACTGCAGTGTACAGAGTCCTGGGTTTGAGCCTTGCAGAGGCTGTTTATTTTGTTGCTGGGCAGAACATGGGCCGTTGGATGCAGAGTGATTAAGGCACTTTAAAGCAGCTGTAAGCGGGTGTGCGTGTGTTTGCGCGGAACTAAGCACTGTTAACTTCTGGTTACAGTTTCTGATACTCAGTAAGGTTCCACATTGCTTAATCCATGTAGGCAGTGCTTACCCCTGCACAAATGCACTCAAATATGCTTACTAGTGCTTACATATGCTTACCACTGCTTAGTTGTGCTTAGACCTGCTTACTAGTGCCTTATTCATTATGACACCGATACTTCACATGTGCATTTCCTGCAGTACTCTAGTTCATAAATATGTGTTATTTAGTGGGTTTTGCAACAAAATATTGGTTATAACGTGCTTTGTCATGTAAGATAGACTGTGCTGCAGTGAGACTCGAACTGGGAATGCCTGCTCATTAGGCAAATGCTCTGCCCACTACTCTATTGCTGTGTTGCTTCATTTGCATATATCTTCTTTTGTTTTAAACTGAAGACATACCCTTTGTTCGCCATTTCCTGTGGACATTCTACAGAAAGTTTCAGAGCACCTTCCTGTGTCATATTCTCTTCACTTTCATCCTGTGTCATCCATTGCTCTTTCATATGGGAACTCACTGGCTATCATTCTACAACATTGACTGAGTCAGAGTTGCTTCAGTTTCTTGTCCCTTCCCATGCTATGCAATTACAGCAGAACTTTTATACTGGTTTCCTAATGCTCCAAAGTAACTTCATAGGGTAACTGATCAGATGTTTCCCAATCCATTGGTTTCTCTTTAATCTGGGGATTCATTAGTCTATCCTGTTGTAGTGTTATCAGATAATCCACAACCTCAGTTTCTATTTATATAACTTCTCTATTATTAATCCTCCTTTCTACTTTTCCCCTCATTGTTTTATTTTTTATTTATATTGTAAGCTTTTCCATATCTGTATTTCTCTTCAATTATCTTTTGTGCTATTCTTTTTGCATTGACGAGTTTTGCTTTTCCCTTTGCAGAAATATTGCACCACATTAAATCTCTTTTTCTTTCCCATATTCATATTTCTTTTTCATGTTTCCTGCTCCTCCTGTTTCTCTTTACGTGGAGGATTTATTGTTCCATCATGACTTTCTACACTAAATCCTTCACTTTGCAGGTATTCCATAGCTTCAGCTTATATTTTTTAACTTCTACTTTACTGCTCTTGTGTACTACACTCCCCCTTTGTAATATTATTTTCTGTATTGTGAATTTTTCCATACCTGGGTGTTTTTGCCTGTATTTCTCTTTGAATATTTTTGGGGTTGCTTTTTTGTATCAGTTAATTTGGCTTTCTCCTTTGTATAAATATTGCACCACATCAGACTTCTCTTTCTTTCCCATGTCTATATTTCGTATTTATATCTTTCAAAAATCACTTATTTTTTTCCAAACAGACCAAGGTTTCTTTCTCTATATAATGGTTTTCATGAATATGTTGTACTAATGAACACGAATTTGCATTTAAAACTTTAGACAGTTTTTCTTGTGCAGGTATTTTTTACTCTAATTTCTTTCTTAATCTTTTTGTATATCTTCTATCCAGAAATGTTGGGTTACTTAAAAAATAGTAACAATATATCATTTCTTTCTTATTCTCAGTAATCCACTCTATCATCTTTATGTCTCTTTTTTTAGCCTATCAGTTTTTGTGATTTTTGTGGACTACTAAAACAGCAGGGCAATTCTCTCCCTGAACCTAGCCTAATCCCATTTTTCTAATATTTCCATTTCTTGAGGATTCAGCACTGCCATTTTTTTCCTGTTCTGGCACCAGTGCACATACCAAAATTGGACACTTTTTATCCTGGAACTTCTGTACTCAGCTGCCTTTTTTTAATCTACTTCTTCCCATAATATATGCTATATAAAATACAGTCTATATATCAATGTCATCTTAGTGAGATTTTGTAAAAAAAACAGAGTCCACCTCATTAAGGTACTCTCCAAGACTTGAGAATGAATTCAGTTTCAGCAATATTACTTTCCTTTGCCTGCTGATTTTATCGTCTCTCCATTTGGACCCCTAGTTTTGCTGCATGTGATACACAATTTCTTAAGATAAAGATCTTCTACAAGAAAGTAGACCTCACATATTTATTTATTTATTTATTGATTTATTTATTTATTTGACATTTGTTTACCAGGAAAGTGTCCAACTGGGTATGAGCCCATTTTCAGAGGAGGCCCAGAGAGAAAAGCTCCGCAATATACAAAGAGAATTAAATTAAACAATGGTTACAAATATTGAGACAATAAAGTAGCCCAATATGTGAAATACAAAATAAGCAAAATATAAAGACAAGCAATAAAGTTGAGCCTTCATTATATACAAGGTAATAAGCAAAATATAAAGGCAAGCAATAAAGTTGATGATACCTTATATACAAGGTAGGAAGAGAGTTCCTAATATGCATGTCATTAAAGCCATATACTTTTTTTCTGGCAGGAGAACTAGATAATAAATTTCAGTCATATTCTGGGACAGGGAAACATTTGTTCAGGAATATAAAGAAAGGACAATAGAATGTTAAGCAATTAAAGTGAAGTGAGGCTAGAAAGTAGGTAAAGCAGGAAGAGAATTAGGCTATATCAAGAGGAAGTCTATTAAGAGTGAGGAAGAAGGGAATAGAAGAGTACTAAGGTGGCAAGGAGCAGGGGCAGATCCAATTATTAGTTAGATGAAGATGTACAAGCTGCCCCTTTATGATACCCCTTTTATGATGTTTTTTAACATTATATATTATAAGTTTTCAGATGAACACATGGTATATTTAATATTTTTTATAAATAGAAGGTGTTTAATGATCAATACATCTTTAATTTTTAAGGTTTGTACTTAATGCAGAATGCTTATTGGCTAAGTTGGGACATGTGATATGAGAAAGAGACTTTTAAATTTGATGGTATGTGTACTGTATGTTGTTTGATTCTTATAAAGTCTTGGTTACATACAGACAAAAGCACTTAATCATTTGGTGGAATACTTTTTTGAACTGATATCTGCAGAGCTGTTTTCTTTTCCAGTTACTGTTTTGATCATTTTGACATTATAAGTCTGTAAAAATGGGAAATTGGATTTTTACCACCCTAATCATCTGTCAATTAAGATTTGATTAAGGCTTGTTTAACATTTCGTCTAAACATTGATACTTATTGTGACTTTATCACACTGCATTGCTAAAATTAATCTAAAAGTAGAGAAAACAGAAAAATGGCATTAACCCCAAGAAAAAAATACATATATATTTGAAGAATACATATAAAAAGAAGAAAAAATGATGCTAAAGAAAGAAAAATAAATGGTAAATAAATGGACAGATAACAACAATATAAAGGACAGAATACAAAATTAAAGATTGCAAAAAAGCATACATTTATATCATTCTATTGCTTTATGATTTTTAAAGAATATTGTCTAATCAAAATATTAATATGAATTAATTCATAAATGCTGTGTTAGCAATACTGAAAACATTATGTGACTTGTTCTACCTTTCAAGGGTATAGATTTTTAAAGGATTGGCTCACCTATTGAATTAAAGTATTGAATAACACTTAAAATGTGTTTAAATTAATACAAATATCTTCATATATCATAACTGAGGAGAAGATGTCATTCTTTGTTTATAAAATGTTCATATTATTTCCTAACTGCTTTGCAAAGAATTTGGATGTACTTGAGGTTGGATATACTTGATAATCTCTATATGTATGTTGCTATAAATAGAATATTAATATACAATATACACCACTGAACAGACAATTGTACATTTAGTCCATGGAAATGAACATAAATAAGAAAACAAAAATAAGATGATAACTATTAAAAAACAATTGTTTTTAAACAAGAAACATCTTCACTAAATTATGTATGATATAGGCAATCTTACATGTATATAAATGAAAATAAACCATACTGACACAATCTCTGTTGCAAACATTCTATATTACAAATGGTGCTATTGCAACTATAGTTGCAAACATTATACATCATTTATAATATATCCAGTCATTGTCAGTCACCAATTACATAGCTCATTCAATTCCTGCCTTCTTTTTAAGCTTTGTTCCTGATCTGCATGTGTTGATTCCACATTTTCCATTTTTTTCAGATGCAATTTTCTCCTATCCTTGTCTAATGATCCCAATTCCAGTTGTTTTATCTGTTACTATCTTTGATACTTGTAGCAAAGTTGGTCTATACTTTGATTTCCATTTTCTAGTAATTGCTTTTTTGCTATCATAATTAGACGCAGAAAGGCTTTACTATGCCTAGGCAATTCTCATTCTGTATCTTAGCTCAAAAAAGTCATTTCTTTAGTTACACCAATTTTCTCACCCAGCATCTCCAACAGAGCAGCCTGCAGGGAATCTTTAAAGTCTGCCAACTCATTGTACTCCCAGAAAATGTGTTCCCAGTTATCTCTTTCTTCCCCATCACACCTCCAACATTTGATGTCTACCTGAGGAAAAATTCTTTGGAGTTGACTCGAGGTATAAAAATATCTATGTAAACACTTCCAAACAAAGCTCATAGGTTCACAGGTTGGTACTAGGCTATCGGCCCTAGGGCCTATGCAAGTCTAGCCATAACAATTCCCTGGATATTTCTTCCCACAATATTTACTTCTCTGGACCCCTGTCTAGCAGGGCAACTGACATGATCCCCGGGGTGAATTTCCCATCTCCCATCCAATCATCAAGGTTCCTTTTGAAGAGGGCCAAGGAGGCGCTCTGCTTGAAATGTATGGGCAGTCTATTCCAGAGTATGGGGAGTCTCTGGGTCAGGAACCTATCCCTCCAGCATGTTTTGTTCATTGTAATGACAAGGTTTAGATCCCTGGAGCGTGTGGCTCTGAGGAATTGGGATTTCTTTAAGTGGAGCATGTCCAACAGCTCAAGGTTTGACATGGCCTTGTATGTTAAGCAGAGATCGCCTCTGAGTAGACGATATGCCACAGAGTATAGCTGGAGTTTTTTTAGACGGTCAGCATATGGCATCTGCTTTAGGCCTGTGATTCTTTTAGTGAGGTATTTCTGTGGACTTTCCAGCTGTTGCAGATGTCTTGTGAGGTACATACCAAATGGGGCATTATACTTTATAATGGGTCTAATGAGGGATGAGTACAATGTGACAATGACCTCCTTTTTTCTGGATGAAAAGCCCTTAGTGATAAGGTGTGCCACATAGAAGGATTTCCTGACTGTTGTGGCAATGTGGTTATTGAAAGTGAGACCACTGTCCACCTGTGTCCCTAAGTTTGTCATCACTCTTTCAATGTTTAGTGTCCTGCCACCTATGTGGTAATTCATGCGTACATTTTTTTCCAAAGGGGATAACTATACATTTATTGGCATTAAGCTTGAGTCCATGTCTCTGGCACCAGGCATCTGTTTCTGTAAGGCCCTTTTGTAGAATATCCACATCATTTGGGGATTCAATAATGGCTCCCAGTTTGCAGTCATCTGTGATCTTTGTTATCCAGAGTCTCTTAGTGTTGGCCTGTACTTCAGAGAAGTAGATGCCAAACAAGAGTGGTCCCAGGACAGAACCCTGAGTTACTCCACTTGTCATTTGTCTGGAGCTGGATTTGGAGTCGGCTACTTTTACAGTCTGGGTTCTGTCAGTAAGCCAGTTGGCAACCCATTGAGTGATGTAGGGATTTATGCCCAGCTTAGTAAGTTTATCTATGATTCCAGAGTGGGGGATGGTGTCAAAGGCCTTGGTAAGGTCCAGATAGGCTGTGTGGACCGCCTTACCCTCGTCCACAGTTTTGGAGACTGATTCGAAGAAGTCAATTAGATTCAGGAGACAAGATTGGTTCTTCACAAACCCAAACTGGGTGGGGGCCAGTATTTGAAGGTTGCCATTGTCTTTGTTTATAAGTTCCATGATAATGCGTTGCATGCCCTTGCAGATCAGGCTTGTCAGACTCATGGGATGGTAGTTCCCGGGATCCAAGGCGGATCCTCCCTTGTGGAGCAGGATAACTGTAGCTGTGCTCCACTCAGTGGGCACAAAGCCTGAGGTGAGGTTATGATTAAACATGACATTTAGGTGAGGTGCCAGTTCATTTTGTAGTTCATGTAGTACACAGCCTGGGATGTCATCTGGTCCCATGGATGCTGCATTTTTAGCTTTGGAGAGTGCGGTTTCTACCTGTGTGGCCATGATTATCGGAATTTGGCAATCTTTTGGTATTGAGATGGGCCCTTTAGGGGGTGAGAGGGGGGTGAAGTTGGCACTAAATCGATCTGCCAAGATATTAGCAATATCCTTGGGATCAGTATATTTAATGTCATTCTGTTGCAGCTCAGAGCAGATCTGAGCATTGCCATTTAGATTCTTGACATAACTATAGAATGCCTTGTGGTTGTCTTTGGAATCTTTGGCAATTTTATTTTCATAACTAGCTTTTGAGGATTTTATGAGGGATCTCAGCTTCTTACTGAGGCTGGTGAGGGAGTTTTTTGCATCCTGGGATTTTCCTCTTTTCTGCAACAGTTTCTTCCTTCTGTTGTATAGTTTGTTTATAGCAGGGGACCACCAGATTGGCTTCCTTTTTTTGGTGAAGAGCATCTTGGTTCTATTTGGGACGGCACGATTCATGCATGAGTGGATGTGCTCGTACAGTGCCTTAGTGTAGGATTCTGCAGTGGAACTTCCAGATCCCATCTGCATGGGTTTTGTGAAGTTTGTCACTTCTGACTTCAGTAGCATGAAGTTGGCTTTGGAGAAGTTTTTTAAGGAGGTTTCCTTACTGGGGGTGGGGGTGGGATGTGGATGTCAAAGGTGATTTGCTTATGGTCAGACCTGACCAATGAGGGGGTGACCACTGGTGTGGAGCATCTATCTCCCATGCTGGTAATGACCAGGTCTAGGATATTGGAGCCCCTGGTGGGACACTGGATTAGTTGATCCAGGGCATTGGAATTTATGAATTCCAAGAACCGTTGGGAAAAGGAGTTGGTACCCGAGTAGTTTTCCCACTTAATGGCAGGGTAGTTGAAATCATCCAGTATTAGGGTGTTTGGATGTATCTTAATATTTTCCAGGATGTTTAGAAAGGTGTAGTGAGAATCTTGAAACATGGTGGGGGATCTGTAGCAAGCTACAATTTTTATTGCAGTCTTACCTAGTGTTAATTGCACCTGGAGAATTTCAGATGCATTGTGATGGGCAACTAGCCTGGAGGTGTGAATATCCTTGGTGAATATGGACACTCCTCCACCTTTAGTGTTTCGGTCTTGGTTTTGTGATCAAAAAGTGTGGTAAGAATTGTAGCCTTTTATTGCTTGGGTACTCTCTGGAGTCTTGAACCAGGTCTCAGTTACTGCACAGATATCGATGTTCTCCATTTTTAGGAGTGCCTCGAGAGAGTGCATTTTGAGGTTTAGACTTCTAGCATTGAGTAGCATTACCTTCAGATTTTGCATGCTTGTATCTGATACGGTGGTGGTTTTATCCTTTGAACCTTGCCTAAGAAAGGCACAATAGGGGTGGCAAGAGCTTTAGCCAGTAACCTGAATCCCAGGGTTGACAGGTGCAGATCATCTCTGGCAAAGCATCGTGGTCTGTTGATCATGTCTTCCCAGGCAGACAAATACTGGATCCCCTTTGAATGACACCAGAAGCTTAGCCAATTGTTGAAGTCAATCATTTTATCCTTATACTGTGGTATCATTCTGGGCAAAGGCAGGATGCTACTCAGGGCTAGGGTCATATCTGCCTGGGTCACATGATCCAAGAGCTCTTCCATGTCTCTTTTCATGTAGTCCAGGGAGGTACATCTCAAGTCATTCACTCCAGCATGGACAATGACAGAGTCATATTTGTACTTGTTGTGGAGTGACTTGAGTGCATGCGTTATGTGGTGGATCCTGGCACCCGACAGGCAGCTGACTGTAATTTTCTCCTTGTTCAGCCTGATGAGTGGGACATCAGTGTGTCTGACTATAGAGTCGCCTATGACTAAAGTGTTGGGTACATTGTATTGCCATAGGGGCTGTTGTTGGGTGGCACACTGGTGTTGTGGACTATGTGTCACTTTGGTTGTGACTGGTGTCTGTTTGCGTTTCGGCTTCGGCGGTCCTTGTTGCTTAGGCAGGTTAATGTTAAGGGCCTCTGCATTTGTGGGTTTAGTGTTGCTATGTGTGGGTGTTGATGGTGTGGGTTTTGAAGGGCTATGAGTTGCTTGAGGTGTAATGCAGATGTTAACCTTCTCCTCCTGACTGTCTAGCACAATCTTGGCTGGAGAGAGCTTTGCTTCCAGTTTGGCTATGTAAGTGCATCTCTTGCTGGTTGTAGTGTTGGGTGGTAGGAGGAGAGGATTGTCTGTGTACATAAGGCAGTTGCCGCACTGCCCCAGTATGCCCAGATTCACAAGGTGGACAGGAAAACTCACCGGAAGCTGACCCTTGGACATGCCTATTTAGTTGCTTTTTTGTAAAGTTTAAGAGCTGTTTTCCCTTACCTTTGCAAGGTACTTTGCAATTATAGGCTGTTTAGTGCCTATGATTAATTTCTCCTTATTGACAATGAGAGCTGAGTGCTTGAATCAGTTTCTGGTTTCCTAGTGCTTTCTTGTAAAGTTTAAGAGCTGTTTTCCCTTACATTTGCAAGATACTTTGCAATTATAGGCTGTTTAGTGCCTATGATTAATTTCTCCATATTGACAAGGAAAGCTGAGTCCTTGAATCAGTTTCAGGCTTCCTGGTGCTTTCCAGCAGGTTCTAGAGCAAGTGCTAGTCACAGGAGTTCAGATTGTAGTGCTACCACTGGGAAACCAGCTAGTTCTAAGGGATAATTTGAAGAGCAGACTTTTTGGCACCGGGAATAGTTTAACTGTACCATTGCAGTGGTGCACAATGTGAAAAATGTGCAAACACATGCGTTTCTAAGCCAGAAAGTTGAAAGGGATAGAAATCAGCCCAAAAAGGCTAATACAATTACAGTTTCAGAGCTGGAAACCACTCCTCTAGCATTAGATAGGAAGTACAATGCTCACCAGTCCCACTGGTAAGCAGTAGGACTTCCTTCTACCACAGCAAGGTCTGGATAGCTCTGAGCACAGAAAATAAAGTCCTGAGACAAGCAAAGCCTGGGATATGGACTGGCTAGAAAAGGTGGGAAACGAGCAAACAAGATACATGTTTTTTTGTTGAAACAGGCTAAACAATGCAATAATACAGTAAATAAACCCAGAAAAGGCTAACACACTTGAGTGTGTAGTCCTAAACTGTAAATGCAATTGAAACTCTACAAAATCAGCAATTTAAAACTTTTTAAATGAAGCAAGGCAAGTGCACAACTGAAAAATGACTTAAGAGGCAGTAACACAGCAGAATAAGTAGCTAGTCTACATATACAGAGGTTTATATATACAGAAAAGCAACTAAAACACAAAAACACTTCAGATACAGTGCAACCTAGAGCACCTGAGTTGTAGCAACATTAAGGCAATTACAGTTATAATAAATGCTCTAAAATATACTCTATATTTCCAAAATGTTTGAGAAGCACAGTCAGAACACAAGGAGATTCAGGCAAAAAAAATTTTTTTGAAGGGAAAAGGAGAAACAGAAGGCCTTATCAAATGTCCTCTCTGTATTAGGTAGAATGAGCTAATGACACTAGACTGGGAGGAGTGTCCCAGATCAGATTTACAGTAGGGGCAGGCAACTCCAAAGCCAAAAACTATAACAGCAAGACAACAACAGGGAGGGAAGGTGGGGACAATACTAAAGCATTAGCCTACAGACAGTAAGCACTACAGAAAGCCACAAAATGAAAGTTTTTAAACAGAGAAAGGAGCAATGAGACTCTACAGAATGCTTTTTAACTGCAAACAAATCAGTTACCCGTGCAGATTAGTTAATAGCAATAAAAATACACTCAAAAACTATGCAGCAGGCAATAAAAAGTGCAATATATAAATTGCTAAAAACAATAATCAGTATAAATAATCGAAAAAAACAGGATACTTATATATCTCAGCTAAGAGTTGTAGTCAACACCTCTCCTCCACTCTGCTCAGTGTGTATAGACAGAAACACTCTCAAAGTTAGGGCTTAAATACCAGAAGATACAA
Organism: Protopterus annectens; assembly: GCF_019279795.1. Taxonomy (NCBI): domain Eukaryota; kingdom Metazoa; phylum Chordata; order Ceratodontiformes; family Protopteridae; genus Protopterus; species Protopterus annectens. The sequence continues at coordinate 499,457,615 of NC_056728.1, read as the reverse complement.
CCTTAGACAAATTTTTTTTTTTTTTTTTACAAAAACACAAAAGAACCAGCCCCCACTAGCCAGCAGCCAATTAACACAATCTAGCCAAGGTAAAGAAAGGCTTCAGCTAATTCAAGATGGCCTGTTCATGTGCTTTGAACAATCACTGTATAAACGAACAAGCCCAGAGCAAGCAATTCTGAAAAAGGACAATACTAAAGCATTAGCCTACAAACAGTAAGCACTACAGAAAGCCACAAAATGAAAGATTGTAAACAGATAAAGGAGCAATGACACTCTACAGAATGCTTTTTAACTGCAAACAAATCAGTTACCCATGCAGATTAGTTAATAGCAATAAAAATACACTCAAAACTATGCAGCAGGCAATAAAAAGTGCTATATATAAATTGCTAAAAACAATAATCAGTATAAATAATAGAAAAAAAACAGGATACTTATATATCTCAGCTAAGTGTTGTAGTCAACACCTCTCCTCCACTCTGCTCAGTGTGTATAGACAGAAACGCTCTCAAAGTTAGGGCTTAAATACCAGAAGATACAACCTTAGACAATTTTTTTACAAAAACACAAAAGAACCAGCCCCCACTAGCCAGCAGCCAATTAACACAATCTAGCCAAGGTAAAGAAAGGCTTCAGCTAATTCAAGATGGCCTGTTCATGTGCTTTGAACAATCACTGTATAAACAAACAAGCCCAGAGCCAGCAATTCTGAACTAGGACAATACTAAAGCATTAGCCTACAGACAGTAAGCACTACAGAAAGCCACACAATTAACATTTTTAAACAGATAAAGGAGCAATGAGACTCTACAGAATGCTTTTTTAACTGCAAATAAATCAGTTACCTGTGCAGATTAGTTAATAACAATAAAAATACACTCAAAAACTATGCAGCAGGCAATAAAAAGTGCTATATATAAATTGCTAAAAACAATAATCAGTATAAATAATCGAAAAAAACAGGATACTTATATATCTCAGCTAAAAGTTGTAGTCAACACCTCTTCTCCACTCTGCTCAGTGTGTATAGACAGAAACCCTCTCAAAGTTAGGGCTTAAATACCAGAAGATACAACCTTAGACAATTTTTTTTTTTAACAAAAACACAAAAGAACCAGCCCCCACTAGCCAGCAGCCAATTAACACAATCTAGCCAAGGTAAAGAAAGGCTTCAGCTAATTCAAGATGGCCTGTTCATGTGCTTTGAACAATCACTGTATAAACGAACAAGCCCAGAGCCAGCAATTCTGAACTAGGACAATACTAAAGCATTAGCCTACAGACAGTAAGCACTACAGAAAGCCACAAAATGAAAGTTTTTAAACAGATAAAGGAGCAATGAGACTCTACAGAATGCTTTTTTAACTGCAAACAAATCAGTTACCCATGCAGATTAGTTAATAGCAATAAAATACACTCAAAAACTATGCAGCAGACAATAAAAACTGCTATATATCAATTACTAAAAACAATAATCAGTATAAATAATCGAACAAACAGGATACTTATATATCTCAGCTAAGAGTTGTAGTCAACACCTCTCCTCCACTCTGCTCAGTGTGTATAGACAGAAACCCTCTCAAAGTTAGGGCTTAAATACCAGAAGATACAACCGTAGACAACTTTTTTTTAATTTTTTTTTTTTACAAAAGCACAAAAGAACCAGCCCCCACTAGCCAGCAGCCAATTAACACAATCTAGCCAAGGTAAAGAAAGGCTTCAGCTAATTCAAGATGGCCTGTTCATGTGCTTTGAACAATCATTGTATAAACGAACAAGCCCAGAGCCAGCAATTCTGAAAAAGGACAATACTAAAGCATTAGCCTACAGACAGTAAGCACTAAAGAAAGCCACAAAATGAAAGTTTTTAAACAGTCAAAGGAGCAATGAGACTCTACAGAATGCTTTTTAACTGCAAACAAATCAGTTACCTGTGCAGATTAGTTAATAGCAATAAAAATACACTCAAAATATATGCAGCAGGCAATAAAAAGTGCTATATATAAATTGCTAAAAACAATAATCAGTATAAATAATAAAAAAACAGGATACTTATATATCTCAGCTAAGAGTTGTAGTCAACACCTCTCCTCCACTCTGCTCAGTGTGTATAGACAGAAACCCTCTCAAAGTTAGGGCTTAAATACCAGAAGATACAACCTTAGACAATTTTTTTTTTTTTTATTTTTTTACAAAAACACAAAAGAACCAGCCCCCACTAGTCAGCAGCCAATTAACACAATCTAACCAAGGTAAAGAAAGGCTTCAGCTAATTCAAGATGGCCTGTTCATGTGCTTTGAACAATCATTGTATAAAAGAACAAGCCCAGAGCCAGCAATTCTGAAAAAGGACAATACTAAAGCATTAGCCTACAGACAGTAAGCACTACAGAAAGCCACAAAATGAAAGATTTTAAACTGATAAAGGAGCAATGAGACTCTACAGAATGCTTTTTAACTGCAAACAAATCAGTTACCCATGCAGATTAGTTAACAGCAATAAAAATACACTCAAAACTATTCAGCAGGCAATAAAAAGTGCTATATATAAATTGCTAAAAACAATAATCAGTATAAATAATCGAAAAAAAACAGGATACTTATATATCTCAGCTAAGATTTGTAGTCAACACCTCTCCTCCACTCTGCTCAGTGTGTGTATAGACAGAAAGCCTCTCAAAGTTAGGGCTTAAATACCAGAAGATACAACCTTAGACAATTTTTTTTTACAAAAACACAAAAGAACCAGCCCCCACTAGCCAGCAGCCAATTAACACAATCTAGCCAAGATAAAGAAAGGCTTCAGCTAATTCAAGATGGCCTGTTCATGTGCTTTGAACAATCACTGTATAAACAAACAAGCCCAGAGCCAGCAATTCTGAACTAGGACAATACTAAAGCATTAGCCTACAGAGAGTAAGCACTAAAGAAAGCCACAAAATGAAAGTTTTTAAACAGTCAAAGGAGCAATGAGACTCTACCGAATGCTTTTTAACTGCAAACAAATAAGTTACCTGTGCAGATTTGTTAATAGCAATAAAAATACACTCAAAATATATGCAGCAGGCAATAAAACGTGCTATATATAAATTGCTAAAAACAATAATAAGTATAAATAATAAAAAAATACAGGATACTTATATATCTCAGCTAAGAGTTGTAGTCAACACCTCTCCTCCACTCTGCTCAGTGTGTATAGACAGAAACCCTCTTAAAGTTAGGGCTTAAATACCAGAAGATACAACCTTAGACAATTTTTTTTTTACAAAAACACAAAAGACCAGACCCCAATAGCCAGCAGCCAATTAACACACTCTTGCCAAGGTAAAGGCTTCAGCTAATTCAAGATGGCCTGTTCATGTGCTTTGAACAATCACTGTATAAACAAACAAGCCCAGAGCCAGCAATTCTGAACTAGGATAATACTAAAGCATTAGCCTACAGACAGTAAGCACTACAGAACGCCACACAATGAAAGTTTTTAAACAGATAAAGGAGCAATGAGACTCTACAGAATGCTTTTTTAACTGCAAACAAATCAGTAATAAAAATACACTCAAAACTATGCAACAGGCAATAAAAAGTGCTATATATGAATTGCCAAAAGCAATAATCAGTATAAATAATCGAAAAAAATAGGATACTTATATATCTCAGCTAAGAGTTGTAGTCAACACCTCTCCTCCACTGTGCTCAGTGTGTATAGACAGAAACCCTTTCAAAGTTAGGGCTTAAATACCAGAAGATACAACCTTAGACAAATTGTTTTTTTTTACAAAAACACAAAAGAACCAGCCCCCAATAGCCAGTAGCCAATTAACACAATCTAGCCAAGGCAAAGAAAGGCTTCAGCTAATTCAGGATGGCCTGTTCATGTGCTTTGAACAATCACTGTATAAACAAACAAGCCCAGAGCCAGCAATTCTAAACTAGGACAATACTAAAGCATTAGCCTACAGACAGCAAGCACTACAGAAAGCCACAAAATGAAAGTTTTTAAACAGATAAAGGAGCAATGAGACTCTACAGAATGCTTTTAACTGCAAACAAATCAGTTACCAGTGCAGATTAGTTAATAGCAATAAAAATACACTCAAAATCTATGCAGCAGGGAATAAAAAGTGCTATATATAAATTGCTAAAAACAATAATCAGTATAAATAATCGAAAAAAACAGGATACTTATATATCTCAGCTAAGAGTTGCAGTCAACACCTCTCCTCCACTCTGCTCAGTGTGTATAGACAGAAACCCTCTCAAAGTTAGGGCTTAAATACCAGAAGATACAACCTTAGACAATTTTTTTTTTACAAAAACACAAAAGAACCAGCCCCCACTAGCCAGCAGCCAATTAACACGATCTAGCCAAGATAAAGAAAGGCTACAGCTGTTTCAAGATAGCCTGTTCATGTGCTTTGAACAATCACTGTATAACCAAACAAGCCCAGAGCCAGCAATTCTGAACTAGGACAATACTAAAGCTTTAGCCTACAGACAGTAAGCACTACAGAACGCCACAAAATGAAAGTTTTTAAACAGATAAAGGAGTAATAAGACTCTACAGAATGCTTTTTTAACTGCAAACAAATCAGTTACCCATGCAGATTAGTTAATAGCAATAAAAATACACTCAAAAACTATGCAGCAGGCAATAAAAAGTGCTATGTATAAATTGCTAGAAACAATAATCAGTATAAATAATCGAAAAAGCAGGATACTCATATATATCTCAGCTAAAAGATGTAGTCAACACCTCTCCTCCACTCTGCTCAGGGTGTATAGGCTTCTAAATCTTCTAGACTTTGTTGCTTATTTGGGAGACATACATATATTCCCCATTGTTTCTTTGTGAATTACTTATCCAGTCTCTTTTTCCAGTCCTTGCTAATCTCCTCAGATTGATTATTATAGTTATAATGCAATATTTTATATGCTCTACTAATTATTCCTTTTTAATGGCAACTTCTGGTCTACATTCTACTAAAAACTCTACCAGTGCTGGTCTTTCATTTAGGAACCCCCCCCCCCTATTTATTTCCCTTTGCCTATATTCTGATATCAGTTCTTGAAAGGGAAGGCAATGATAGTCATATAACATCTTTTTTTTTCCTTGGGACCCTGATAAATATCTAATTAAAATAATAAAATGATAAATATATTCATTTCATAGTCTAGTCAAAAAAATAAACCTACAATAAAAGAAATATTGTAAGTTTAGTCTATAATAACAACTTTAAAATACACTTTAAGAAATGAGAAGTACAGTGATAAAGAATGGATGGAAATGAGTGACAGGTAATGGAAAATATCACACCTCTGTACAGAAAAAATAATATGATTGATGATCTGTTAAAAGCAGACACTTACTCCAAACAATTTGAAAAATATGAGTAATACTGATGTAAATTAAGGAATTAACTAGGTTTTATCTCCTTTTCATCATATACGTAGAACATCTTAAACATTAAGGGTTATAGTCTAATATGTAAACTATCGATATTTCATATGGGAAGTTTACATAGTGAGTTATTCGTTATAGTACATTCCATGTTTATGTTACATTTAGTTTTGTATATAGTTTCAACTGTCTTTTGCAGATTGTTTAGAATTGTTTCTTAGAATTAATGCATGTATTAGAAATTATTTATTATGTAACATAAAATGTCCTCCAATCGTAATTAATGTCCTTCTAAGAAAAGCATCATTCTTTTTAATAAATTTCTATATTTGATTTAAATATGACATCATTTAACTGTAGTTCTATAAACATTACTATACTTAATAGTAGCCAGGATGGTGGTGCTGTGGTAGTGTTGTCGCCTCACAGTAAGACGCTGTCCGGTTCGATTCTCAGCTAGAGCGTCTTCTGCGTGGAGACATGAGTGAATGGGCGTACCTTCCTTGAAGGTTGTGCATCAGGGCTGGTAACTCAGCACATAAAAATCAACTACCAATCATTAGTGGTCCGGAGTTCCGCTGTGACGACCCCTAACCGGGAAAAGCCAACAACAACAATAGTAGCCAGGATAAAAAGGTAGATTGCTGATATAGCTTAAATGTAACAAAATTGATACTGCCATTCTTCAAGAAACACATAAATGTATACCATAATAAATTATTTTGCCACACTCTTTAATTCAGTCAAAAAGATGTGTAGTCATAGCACAGAAGAATAAAATGTTGATGGCAACAGATAGATTTTAGTATAATAATGATATACTGTATTTAAATACATTTGCTCTCATTTTACTATATAACTGGAACATTTGAAACATACTTGTTATTATATAGATACAAAATATACCATTTACCTTAGCTGATATACAATAGATTATGGGACTTGAGGCCAAATTTTGAAGAATCCAGTAAATATTTTTATTAAAAAAATAATGATAGACAATTTAATATTGGAAAGATACTTTAACTGCTTGTAATGCATAAAATGCAGCAATTATATTCCAAAGCTGATGCAAAGACAGGCTTTCTGAGTACCTTTCTGACTTCAGAAGGGTGAAATTATTGTGAAAGCCCCATCAACACTGTTCTGCACTAATCTTATGCATTAAAAATACTCAGCAGCCACCAAAAAAGAGTAGGATGGGTTAATGAAGGTTGAACTCTAAAGTGTCATTTGCCTGAAGTTAAACCCACAGAGGATCAATGCTGTTCATCAGGAAATCACTGTCATTGAGCTGTACCAGCAGTGATACCCTTTTTGTGGTAGTTTTCTTTTGAGCTGGTGCAACTAGAGAATTCATATAAGTAAGTTTGGGGGTAGAGGGGATCCCCCCACAATGGGGGGGCAACTCTTAAAAAAGTGTTTATTCAGATTTTTCTTGGAAAGAATGGGATACAGCTCAGGGATTCCAATCATTTGCAAGCCGAAATGTGTCCTCTCATAGTGGAAGTGAGGAAATTATTAAAACATGAAACTCTTCATTTGGATTTTTAGTCAAACTGAAGTGTTTGTTAGCTTCCCAATGCTATTCTTTGGTGGTTGCTCTATGTGCGGCAGCATTTAATGTATTACAGCTTTCTAAAGTTGGAATACACTGCCTCCATACTTTTTGTTTTGCTTTTTACTTTTGTAGTACTTATCAGTAGGTAAAGCTCTATATACCACAAAAATTATGATTGGATCTTTCCAATCATAACCCAGAATGTTTTGTTTTCTTGACATGGTAGTTCAGATTCGTCATTCAAGCTTTGCTGTCAAGGTGAATTTCTTGACATCCATATCTGAAATATATATCATCCTGGTTACAATTGGAGACCATATCATAATCCTCAACATTACATAAGGCAGACTTTTCTACTAGTAATAAACAAAAACATGATTATTGTTTTGAGTTAGGATATTAAAAAAAGATTTAACCGAGATAAATGAAGAATCCTTGTAATGCATTCATTACTCCTTTACTTTTGGTACATAAACATGTTTTGATAGAATATAAGTATCCAATATCTTATGCTCTAGAACTAAATGTTTTTAAATAATGGCCTGTCCCTTAACTGATCAAAATATACTTTTCCAAGGAAAATATCAACTCTGCTAAATCTAAACTTCACAAACAGGGACTATATGTTTGGATGTGATTAAAGCATTTAATGGAAAATAACATATGAAGACCATAAAGCTGCAATTGGCATAGAATAATTCAAATTGTTTCTCATTCATTAATGTTTCAAAGAATGCATAACCTTCTCAGAAGATCAAAATCAAATTCTTCAGTTAATCAGGTTAATAATTTTAGAATATAATAACAAGAAACTGAATTTGGATTATATTGAGTTAAAAAGTTTACATTAAAAGTAGTACAATGAATCACTATGAAAAATGCAAAAGGCTAAATATCATATTAAACAACTAAAACATGATAAAGCTTCAGGTTGAAATGACATTTTATCAGAAATATGCAAAATCTTTCCACAAAATGTATTTGCCTATTGTATAAAGTTCTTATTAATATGCAGAATAATGATGACTTTTCTGGAGCTGACTACTAACAGCACCAGTATTACAATAATGCAACAAACTCCTGAAGATTTTAATCATATAAGCATATTTCATTATTAAATATAGATAATACAACTTTATGGTTATTTAGCAAATACAATAAAAATATTTTAACCACCTCACTAGATGAAGATTAAACCAGATTTACAATAAATAGGCAAATGCAAGAAAGCATTGACAGACTATATCATTGACTGATTTTGCTGAGTTTAATAAACAAAAATCAGGAATCATCTGGTGTGATGTGGAAGAAACAGTTGACTTCTTACATTGATTGAATTTACTATATTTTTGAAGAAAATTACAAAGATACAAATTTCACTAAAACTTTATTCATTTAAAATATATAGCTTAATTCTAAGACATAATCAAGATATGACTTTCCTTATCAAAATCAGTTGGAATAAAAATGGAACAAAACAAGTTTGTCCCCTCTCAACTCAATTACTTACATTAAGAATTGTGCCTCTAGCAAGTAAAGTATGGCAAAAGGATAAAAAGCTGTTAAAATGACAAAATGAGGCACATACAAAACATTCCATTATCATTAACTGACATAAAACATCGGTAATGAATCTTCATTGCTCTCTAAAAGAGTTTCAAAGAATTTCAGATCTTAAATTTAATTAATAAACAATCTGTATCAATAAATGAAAAATAATTTTTGATCATAAAAGAAATATTTTCATTTAGAAACAGTTAAATATTCATAGCGTTGTCACATAGTTGAGAAACTCTAATAGAAATTAATTAGAATGTTATTATTAAAGCAAATAAACATATAATTTTAATTGGTTAAAATGTATTTTACTTTTGTTTATAACTTATTTTAAAATGACCTTACTACCAGAATTGCTACGTATAATACAAAAATGTGACAATCACCCACAAAGACAATCAAAGCAAAGAATTAAAGAACAGATTAGTAACATTTTTATGTCAACCTAATAAACCTAGAATTGTATAAAATATTAATGTAAAATCACAGGCAGTTTCCCTCACATTAAACCTATGTTTCAGTATCTTTTTTGAAGTAGTAATTAACTGGATAAATGTTAGAGATACAACTAAATGGAAAGAAATTCATACAGTAATTTAAAAATATCTGATCAATATCTATATACAATGCAAAGGGAAAGTTTGTAGTCTTCATTTAATGTTCCAATCCATCCCTAACAATTTTATTATATTAGTGATATAGTAAAATTAAATAAAAAATATATTTAAAAGCATTTATATCTAAAATCAATATTATGCATATTTCATTTTATAACAATAATGTTTATATTTGGACTTAATTATACAGAAATAAAAAACTGACAGCCAAAGTTTATTCAAATGGTATAATTATATAAATCCACGTATATTCTTAGACAAGGGGTTGGATTCATGAAGGTACTTGCAATGTGTAAACAGAGGTATTGTGGTATCTTTTGACTATTCAGCAAGCACCTTTACATGGTTCTGCATGGTCCACCAACACAAAGATGTGCAGCACCATGATGATAAAGCCCTGCAACTGTGCTAAATGCTAAAGAGACATTCCATGGAAGACATATGCTAATTAGACAGTGCTATCTCCTGGAACCACCTCCAGGAAGGCATCAGAATGGCCAAAAATTCTAGAAAGGGCTTGGCCATGTAGACCAGCATAACCATACCTGTGTCTCTGTGGGGTTCTTCCCACCTCTGAAAAACATGCTGAGTTGTTGTTCAAACTTAGCAATGAATGGACCGGTGGGCAGTAGCACAGACTCTACATGGTGCCCTTTAGGGGGAGGAATTGTATAGAGCAACTGCTTTGGGCATCTAGTGTAATGCACAGTATCCTCAAGACAGGAGAGTATGGATCACAGACTGCACACTGTGGCAGGGCTAGCCACTTGATGGTGAAAAATATGGCTCTAGGCGATTTGGTCATGTTGACTACTGTTTGCCAAATGGGCATAGGTATTTCTTGGTGTAAAGCAGGTTGAGGACATGGCTCTGACCTCCTACATCAGTGACACATGCTAATGGTGGAAGGGGTGCATGTGCTCCTATTGGCCAGTGTGTGCCTACCATGAAGCCCAGCATCTCTGGTTGAATAAGCTACTGGTGGGCTTGTGTCCAGTTGCTCAACCTAGGTTACATGAGGTAGCTCTGTTGAGCAAACGCTGGATGTAAAACAAATCAACTTGCCAAACATAAACTAGGAATTGCGACATTCAATGTAGGTTCACTGAGAGGACGCAGCTCAGAAGTGGATGACATGCTGGTACTGGGCATCCTATGTATATAAGAGACAAGGGCAGTGCAGCAAAGCCACTTGGTGTGGGATCCATAGTTTACTACTCAGGAGGAGGACAGATTAGAAATGGTGTGAGAATTGTGGAGAGACAGAAACTTCAGAAGGCAGTGAAGGATATCATTAGAATTAATGACAGACATGTCAATCAGACTCCACTGTAATGATAGGACAGTATTCATAATCTCAGCCTATGCCCCAGAACAGGGATATGATAGTGAGGAAAAGCATGCATTTATACAGCATTTATAGGACCTACTAGATAAAGCAGGATAACATGAATTGGTGTTGATAATGGGTGCCTTGAATGCACATATCGGGACAGACAGAACAGGATATAAAAACTGCCTGGGTCCACTTGAGTGGGGCAATGGGAATAAAGAAAGAGAAGACATTCTAGACTTCTGTCTGGCAAATGGCTTGATAGCAGCCAACACATGGTTCAGAAAGAGAGACAGTCAAAGATGACATATAAGAGTGGCCAACATGCAACTCAGGTAGACTTCCTGCTAGTAAGGAAAGGACACTGCAGTAGAATCAGTAATTGCAGAGACATCCCCAGTGAAACAGTTGGTCTACAGCATAAACCATTTCTTACCACAACCAGCTGCAGGCTATGGTCAGTGAAGTCTCTAAGGTCAACAGAGACCAGACTGAAGACCTGGATGTGACTAGAGAGAAAGTACAACAGTTCAAGGAATTACTTGGGGATCTAGTCCCCCAAGAACAGAAGGAAATAGGTGGAGCTGAAGAAAAATGGCAGTACCTCAAAACAACATGTGTGAGGACTAAAGAACAGATATGTGGCTGAGCCAGGTATGGAAATAAGGTACATAAGGAAAGCTGGTGGTTGAATACAGAAGTCCAGGAAGTCATCAAAAGAAAGGAGTGAATAAAAAAGTGGGACATAAAAAAGTTGGACCAGGTTAGGAAGGAATACTGGTTGCTAACAAAGAAGCTAAGAAGGGCATTGTTATAGCAAAGAACAGGGCATCTTAGGCACTGTACCTGCTTCTGAAAAGTGATTCAGTAGTTAGCACAAAGAATTTATACAAGACAAAGATAGAAAGATAAAGGAGATAGTCAGACGCACTTCATAAGGGATGCTAGCAACAACCTGTTCACCAGTCCACAGGACATCAAAGGCAGATGGAAGGAGTACTTCCAGCAGCTTCTGAATGAAGAAAACCCCACAGTAGCTATACTGCCCCAGATGGTGGCAACAGTGGTGCAGCAGTTAGCATTGTTGCCTCACAGAAAGAGGTTCTCCAGTTCAATCCTCATCTGGGGTGCCTTCTGTGCAGAGTCTGCATGTCCTCCCTGGGGTCACGTGGGTTTCCTCCGGGTGCTCCGGTTTCCTCCCACATCCCAAAGACATGCTGTAGGTGTACCTTCTGTGGAAGGCTGGGCGCCAGGCTGGCAACTCAACACAGTAAAACTCAACTGCCAATCATGAGCGGACAGGTGATCTGCTGTGGTGACCCCTAACCGGGAAAAGCCGAAAGAAGAAGAAGAAGCTGTACTGCCCCAGACACACCCTATGATAAGAGAAGAATAGGGCCCCATCCTAGAAGAAGTAAGAATAGCTCTGAGGAAAATGAAGTTAGTGAAAGCAGCAAGCTCAAATGAGGTCAAAGCAGATATGAAGATGCTGGGTGAAATAGGGGAGAAATGGTTCCTAAGGATACTCATGGCAGTGTGGGGAGAAAGGTGTGTCACAGGTGACTGTAGAATAAGCATACTTGTGCAACTGTACAAGAACAAAGGGGACATCCACAACTGTGGGCAGTACAGAGGTACAAACTCCTATCACACTACATGAAAGTTCTGGAGAGGGTGATTGATAAATGGATATGTAGATTAGTAGACAGTAAGATGGGACATGAGCAGTCCAGATTCAGATCAGGATATACACAACTGACCCATATTTTCCAGTGAGACAGATAGTTGAGAAGAAGCTAAAGATGAGGAAAGAGTGCATCTGGCCATTCCTAGACTTGAAGAAATCATATGACAATGTCCCACCAAGGCTGATTTGGATAGTACTGCCATGGTTCAAAGTTCCAGAAACATTAGTAGAATTAGTACAGGCTATGCATAAGGGCCCAATGACTCAAATACGAAGAGTGTTTGGTCTCACAGAGGAGTTTCCAGTGGGAGTGGGTGAGCACCAGGGTTCAGCTCTGAGCCCATTGTTGTTTATACTGGTGATGGACTATATTAGTAAATAGTTTGGAGGGGACAGATCAACAAAGTTGCTGTATGTAGACAATGTGGCATTACAGACTCTGAGCAAGAACTTCAGCAAAGGATAGGGAATGGAATGGAATGCAAAATTGAAGGCACATGGGATGCAACTGAGTACAGATAAGACAGTTGTAATGGCAGCAAATGGAGTTCAGAAGAAGCTGAGAACTTGAGATAGAAGGGAAAATAGTGGAACAGGTTAACAGTTTCAAGTAATCTTGGAGGGGTGGTTAAGGAGAAGAGAAGTATAAATGAGAAGGTCAAAGCTGAAATCAGAGAGGCTGCAGCCAACTGGTATAATGTCAGGTGTAGTGCATGACAGAAGAATGCCAAAGAAGTGAAAAGTAAGGTGTACAAAACAGTAGTGCAACTAGTACTACTGTATGGTATAGAAACCTGGACAGTAAAGGTACAGCAGATGAGAAAGCTAGAGATGATGGAAATGAAGTGCCTGAGAAGTGTAGTAGGATGCATGCTGTGAGACAGATGAGGAAATGAGGACATAGAGCAGAAGCCAGAGTAGCAGCAATTGCAAAAAGGATCAAAGAGAATGGATTACGGTGGTTGCCGCACATGTGCAGAAAAGCAGAAGACAATCTGGTGAAAAAGATTTGGGACAGACAGGATGAAGGTAAGAGGAAATTATGGCATCCAGCAAAGAGATGGATGGATTTTATGAGAGATGATCTGCAACAGTCAGATATGAGTCTCAAAGAAGGCAGGAGTATGGCATTGAATAGAGAGTGATGGCGACGGTTAACATGACACTCTGACCCCATGTAGAAAATGGGAAAAGGGGGATTGATGATGATGATGATGTTGATTACAACTGGGATCAGGTGGTGGAAGAAACCACTGGACACCATGGATTGTTTAAACTGCCAAACCAACACCAATATTACTACAGGGATTGGGGCTGGGATTGGGTGTATATGCTAAACCTCTATGGAATTAGTGCCATAATAGCACCAACATTACTGCAGGGATTGAGTGTGGGGGATTCAAATGCTACAGTGCTGTTATTGCACTAAAACTGCTATAAGGACTGGAGGAGGAGGTGGACACACTAAGCACCATGGAATACTCCTCAAAGTGCCATACCGGCACCAATGTTACTACTGGGACTGACAGTAGGGGGATACACTAGACATCAGGGAAAACTGTATAATGTGCCCTAAGGCCCAGAACAGCATAACAGGGAAGGAGAAGCCACTGGAAACACTCTAAAATGCTGCAATGGTAGCAATTACAGTAAGGGGATCAGGGTGGGGCCAAACATTAGACCTCCAGGGAATACTTTAAGTACCATGATGACACCATCATTGCTATGAGATCAGGTGTGGGGGAACCACTAGGAACCAGGGTGGTAGTGCTGTACCAGCACTGACATTCTAATGAGGATCACAGGGTGAGAGGACTACACTAGAACACCAGGGAATACATCAAGTGCCACGATGGCACCAACATTATTACGGGGATTAGGGGTGGAGGGGAACTACTGGACACCAGGAACGTAATGCCATACCAGCACTGACATCATAATAGGGGACTGGAAGGAGGGAAGATTTAATACATACATGCTGTATTGGCACAAAATTATTACCGAACTTGGAGAATAACTGGTGGGTAGATACAGTAGGGACTGGTACAGTGACTGTGCTGTGTACATGTGTGTGTGTGTGTGTGTGTGCCTGTTTGTATGCCTGTGTATATGTGTGTGTGTGTGTGTGTGTGTGTGTGTGTGTGTGTGTGTGTGTGTGTGTGTGTGTGTATGTGTTCCTATAATTGTGAATGTGTGAGACAGTGACTGGGAGAATACCGCTGTCTACATCAGCAGCAGGTTACTACAGTGGCATACATATCATCCATTATCTGTGCATAGAAGTAGTAACTGTGATTCAAGAGACATGCAAATTAGTTGATAATTAAAAACTAGAATGCTTTTGAATCACAAATGGAAATTCCACAGTGGAGGGGCTTTTCTATTCTGAGCCATATAGTGCATGCTATGAACTTTAATGAATTCCCAGGGATGTTTTTATAGTTTAGGCAAATGAGAACTGTTTCTGATTCAGAACAATAAATTTTTTAAGTTGAAAAGACATTATTTCCATTTCTTAAATTAAGTCTTGAAAAAAATAATGTACTTTTTAGTTTCAGAAAATGGACAATTTTGAAAATAAAGCATCACTTGTACAATTTATAAAGAATATAAATCAGTGATAAAAGAAAATTACTGAAAGTGTTGGAATCAAACATTATTTCCTTGTTTGTCAGATGAACACAAAACACTGATATTACATTTTTAGCAGGAATCACTAATGCTCCTTTTTATATAATGCTCACTTGGAAATGTATTTATCATACTTTTTAACTCCATACAGAATAAACAAATGTTGTATGAAGGAAAATAATGTTTCTGGAGATGCAAACTGAATACTAAAGCAGGTTGTCAACATATATACTATTGTAATATCATCATCGTCATCATCATCACCCCCTTTTTTTCCCCCATTTTCTTCATGAAATCGGGGTGTCTTGTCAACGGTTACCATCTCTTTCAGTTAAATGCCACTCCCTACCTTTTTTGACACCCATGCCTGACTGTTGCAGGTCTTCTCTCATGTAATCCATCTACTTCCTGGCTGGACTCCCTACATTCCTTTTGGAGTCCTTCTGTCTGTCCCAAATCATCTTCACCAGATTGGCTTCTGCTTTTTTGTACATGTGCCTGAACCACCATAATCTGTTTTTTTTTTTTGTCCTTTTCTGCAGTCAGAGCTACTTTGAATTCTTCTCTTATTGTCTCATTTCTTCATCTGTCCCACAGTGTGCATCCTACCACCTGTCCCAGGCACTTCATTTCCATCACCTCTAGCTTCCGCAACTGCTCTGCCTTTACTGCAAAGATTTCTGTCACAAACAGTAGTACTGCTCATACCAGTGCTTTGTGCACCTTACAAAATATACTATGGCAGCATATTATTAAATAATTCTGAAAGGAATTTCAGTCCTTTCTACAATGTATGTGCGCAAACAATTATGCTTTAAGTAAGCAAATAATATTATTTAGTGCATTAATTTCCAAATGCATTTCCATGTATTTCGTGTTTTTAGCCATTGAAAGAAACATGGTGGCATGAAATTGGGAACAAACTGTATCTTCTTTGCTGAATAGCTATACTTAATACCTAAGATTTATAGTACAAATAGTATGTTAAGACTTAAATCTAATGCTATCATGAAAAATGATAAATTCTGACCTAAATTAGCAATGCTATCAGGCAAAAAATAATAAAGATATTCTATCAAATGGAGATTTAACTTGTGTATAGATTTTATTAATACTGATGTTTCTGACATGCTTATGCAATTTTATTTTTCTATGTAACTAAACTATGAATTTAAAGAATGTTAAGTCACTGCTATATTGAAATGTTAGCACTGTTGATTTTTATGTATAAAAAAATAATAAAAATGTTTCAGAGAAATATTACCTATAACATCTTCACTTTAGGACCTTGCCCTACATATAGGGTTATATGTTAGTACTGGTCTATCATCCCTGATAGAACATTTTAAGTCTAGCCATGTGCCCTGTTTGTCACTCAACTCAGTTATCCCATAGGTGTCCTTACCATAGCTATATTTAAATAGTTCTCATTTGTAGAGGTTTATTTTGTTTGGATTTTGCCTTCAGTATATTAGGGGTACCTTTTGAAATGTAGGACATTTAAGAAATACTTCTGCCCATTAAGATGATAGTGGTCAGTACTGAGGTAAATTTCATATTTCCCATCCACAGCCCCAAAATTTACTTAAATAAGGTCATGGAAGGGCTTTGATTTGAATATATGGCCCAACATATTGCATTTCACACCCACATACCTGCAAAAAATACAAAAAACAAGGTAAATTAACTCACTGCTTGCCATAAGAATATAGTCCTCACGGAAGCAGAGTTCCTGTGTATCCTGTAAGAGTACAATCATCTTTACTGGATACTTCCCTGCACTCCTGAAATGAGTATACTAGCCACTGTTTTTGAAGTCTAATTTCTGAAGTCCTGATAAACATACATACATAAAACTAAGATATCCACAAGTTGACATGATTTTCTAAGCATCACAGTATAATTCTTAGCACAGGATGTCTAGAGCTGGTGTTACTGAGTGTTTACAAACATTTATGAAAAATAGGACATATTTCCATGTTTACATTAATAATGCAAAAATAAAATATGATATTATCATGTTGGGGTGGTCCATTCAAACAATGGATGTTATTAAAACACTGACATTAAAACATTGTGGGTAATGTAAAGACATTCTGGGGTACAGATATTCTTCTGGTACAGCAATTATGACTATTCCTTATTTTTTTCATAACTGGAATCATTTTATAAAAGTTGTGTGACATATAGGTGAGCAAATGGTGCCATTTAATAAAAAATGTTAAGGCTCGAAATGTTACCACTGATACCTGCCATCTAACACAAATGGTTTTAAAGATTAATATTGTTTTGAAATATTGTAAATTAGTATATGCAAAATTGCATTGAAATGACAATATCACAAAACAGCACTATGCTATTCCCTCTTGTCATACATGATTGGAGAGCTCCTGAACAGGTGAACAATTCACTTACCAATATTTTGGATTTGTCTTGCACACTTATAGAAATATAACCCTTTGTTTGAACATAACATGAGTGTTGTTTTTGCAAGCAAAACATGTTTTTATTTCATAAATATGTGAAATAAAATCAGCATCTACAGACAGATCACTGATACTAACACCAGTGTATAACCCATTGTCTACCAAAGAGCAATGATATTTTACATTTTGCAACTCGCAGCATTTATCAGACATTATAAATCTAATGAAGTGTGTTTTCAGTGGAGGATTTTGGAGAAAAGCTCTCAGGAAATAAATGGTTTCTGGCTTAGAGGATCTCAAGAAGTAAAGGTGTTTATTATCCTCCTGCTGTTCAGGATTAAATAAGTTAAAATGTAATCATAGTTAAAATATTAACATTAAACTCATAAAATTCATGTCATCCGTTTTATTCACAGCCATATAATAAACAGTATTAACAGTCAACTAAATAAGGAGCCCAAGGAGTGGTCTCAAAGAACATGTCTCATATGATGATGCCTCTGTATGGTACAATCAATTCCTTCCTTTACTCCCACGCACATACATACTATGCACACCAATTATAGCCACATGTATTAATGTAAACCTTAGATATCTGCTTGAGATCAAGTGAATGAACACATTTATAAATAATGAGCCAGAAATGTATCTCACTTCAGTACTGTCAGAATCCTACTCTGCCCTCTCATCTTCTTAGCTCAAAAATCCAACACAATGACTCAGAAATTAGGATCAGGTTTTAAATATTTCTCTTATATACTTAGAAAGTTGCTAGAATAGCAAGTTTTGCATTAAAAATATTTTTGAAGGATACAAAGTCTGAAACTCACACGCCTGTCATTATTTAATGACTATAATCCACAACACTTTGCCAGAAAGTCACAAATTGTGCAAGGAAGAAACAGACATACTTCTCAATTCTTTGCTCAAGAATTCCGGACAAAGCCAAAAGTAATGAGGGGACAAATTTTAAACATCATTTGTTTTTATTTATTTGTTAACTATATAAACTCACTGGACAAGGTGTTCCTTTTCATGGGTTACCCAGTACTGTCTGAGTGATTTTCTTAAAGTCACACAGTAGGTATTTTGGTTAAAAGGAGGTGGAAGGACTTTAACTCTGTACTTTTGATTAGAGAAAGCAGTCTGTTAACGGCTCAGAACTTTACATGCCAAACAACTGTAACTCACTTGAAAAGTTTAACAGAACAACAGGTATTGCATCTCCACACAGTTTCTGAGTAGCAATAACTATGAAACTATATTGACTGAGGTTACTGACTGTAATCTTCAGTGATTTATCATAAAATGAAGTTCTGACAGTTGCTGCAGAGAACTAAGCTGTTGCCACTGTCAGTGGCTTAGTGGCTAGTGTACCTGCTGATGGTGCTGGAAGATCAGAAAGCTGAGGGTTCTATTCCCATTCCAGGTGCTTGGATTACTTTCCACTGTTAGCACAGCAATGCAGCACAGGGGCTGGCCACACTTCTGAATGTGCTATCCTTTGGATGAAATGTTAAACTTAAACGCCATCTACCTGAGCTGGTGATAGTTTAGGTTTATGTGAAAAATCCAATGGTACTTACTGAAAATAGACTAGAGAAAGTTTCAAAGTGCCCTGGCCAAATATTCCCCAGTCAGTATGATACTACCTTGGGTGTCCCCTTAAAAGAGACCAATATTGTAGTGGGGATAACCTGGTCAATAAAAGCATACTTAAGAAAAACTCTTGAGAAGCTGCTTCCTGAAGGCAAGTGGTATAGAGTTAGATTCTTTCTAGCTCCATTTGCCTAATCTAGGACTCTGTAAAAGCAACTTAACCAGACAGTGCTCATTTGACTTGACTAATAGAAAAAAAAGGTCAGATAATATAAAAACAAAGCATATGGTTTTCTAAAAAATAAATTACTCTGACATTACACACAAATTAACTAACTGTAGTTCTGAAAAGAAACACATGCACACACACACACACACACACACACACACACACACACACATACACACACACACACACACACACACACACACACACACACACACACACACACACAAAAATTCTCTCAGTAGCATGGAAGTGGTAGTTGTAGATATTATTGCAGAGAAATCTCGTGCACACTTCTCTCTCTCTCTTTTATACCTTTAACAAAGCCAAACCACTGAAGGTCAAATCTTATAAGATTTTTTTATATCGCACTTTATCAGGACTGTTGTCACCAGTTCCATAGTCTTGCAGATGAAGCTTGACAATCTGATGGGTCTATAAGTCCCAGGGTCCATGCCCTTGTAAACAGACATCTCAACTGCTGTGCACCAGATCTCCAGTACAAAGCCAGTGGATAAATTCAGGTTAAACAGTTATTGGAGCAGGTCCCTCAGTGCATGTTCAGTACTATTCAGCAGGTGGCCTGGTATCTCATCAGGTCACACAGAGTATGTCATTTTTGTTTTGGAAAGCTTTTTTAACAAGTGTCCATTTTCAATGATAGGGGGTTGAGGTCCTCAGATACATGTAGGATTTGTATATATGTCTCGTGCGAAATTTACACTGAATATGTTTGCCTATATTTTTGCAATATCCACATGGATAACAGTACATATTGCCATTTGGAATAAGTTTAGAGCAATGCAGGTCTTATTTTGTAACTTCCTGATGTAAGAACAGAAGGAGTTGTAATTATCCTTAGCTTCCCATGCCAGCCTAAGATCGTGGGAAACTTTAGGCTTCCTAATGATAATTTTCAGTACCTTGGATATTTTTTTGATGCTGACATCATTAATTTCAGGGTCATTAGTTTTTCTATGCATTTTATTGAGCTTTTTGCTCATATTGTGCTATTTATTTACAAGTGTTGGTATTGCATCAGGTAACACCCTTGCCTTTGGAGCTGGAAGCTCAAATGGTTGTGGCTTCTATTCCCACTCCAGTTGAATTGATGACTTTCCAGTACTGAAATGATAGTGCAGTATAAACAGGGTGCTACACTCTGGAGTGTGACATCCTTCAAAAGGGTTGAGGGTTGATATAGTAGTTAATATGTTTACTTTACAGTCATAAGCTACAGGGTTTGATTCTGACCTTTGAAAGGGAAATTGGTTAGGGTTAAAATAGTCCACAAGGGCAGTACAAACCTATGATCAGCATTACTATGCATTTTCTGAAGGATATGATGTCTGAAACTCAGATGTATGTTATTATTTCATGACTTCAGTCCTTGAAGATTTGCCAGAAAACCATAAATTTTATGAATAACAGATCAAAAATGCTGGGCAAAAATCTGGACAATTGAGGGGTATTTTGGGGTCTGAAGATTCCCAGTTCCACCCACATTTAATCTCATTGTTCCTTAACTGTAATGGTTGGGCCCATAATAGAACAGCATAGAATATTAATACCTAATATTTACAGATGAATGTTAGATTCATTCAGTAGACCTCACAAATAATGTCCCTTTTCAAATTGCCTGTTTTCAGATTTAGTTTCTAAGACACTTAGATTCCCATTCTCATTTATGCATTTCCGTAACTAAATTCTCACGAATCGAGCTACATCCCATGAGCACTTGGCTTCTGAAAATCAATGTTAAATCACTGCAGGAGCAGCTAATAATTTCTGCACTTAGTGGATGTGGCTAGATATTTCCATGCTGGACAGTATTAATATTCTCAAAATGTTTTTCTTTTCTTCTTTTTTTTTTTTTTTGTCTTCTAGTAAATGATATGACCAAGCATATTAATGTTCAACAATGTTATGTCTGACTGATGAAAAGTCTGTGGATGGCATGGAATGATAAAAGTTACCAATAGCTTTTACCAGAATTGGTAGTTTAGGGTTTTATGATTTATTCCGATGTATTAAAGTGTTTACCATCATTTTGTAGTCAACCTACATGCTCATTCCATCTTCTTTTGAGAGGGATGGAGGCAAAACACTTGATATCTAGTCCCAGTTATCCTTAAATTAAGAAGACTGTGTCTCTTTGTCCACCTGAATTGTTGACATTCTGGTCTCCATAGGGAAGGCACTATCAGATATGCATAAGTCCAGCTTCCTTCACAGATTGTGTGGCTCCAGTATTCAAATTTAGAATTGCCCCTTAGTCAAAACAGGAGGTAATCAGGTCTGTTAGGTGGACTGGGAGAGGAAAAGGATAGTCACCTTAGCTGACATATCTTAACCTGTAAATGGGCGATATTTCATCCTTGCCATATAGTCAAGTATATAGCAAGAAAATTTTATTTCACAAATTTTATACGTCTACATCAGAATGAAGTCACTTTTTTATGGTTATTTGTAAGCAAGGTTACCAGATGCAAATACATTTTTGCTCAGTCTCTTGTGACTAAGGAGGTTTTTCTTACTATGCATTAGTTTTCAGGTGCATCCACATTGATAAGGATCGATCTTTTCCTGTCTTTTCTTTCAATCATATATTAAAAAATAAATGTGAATGAATAAAACAATAAATACATAAATAGTACAGCTAGTGTTTAACCTCAAAAGCAGACTACCTGTAATTTGTAAGCTCTTTAATTTCAGATGATTAGAAAAAGATACCTAAGCATTATGATAGATACGAAATTCACCTTTTAACTATAATATGTCATCCAGAGTTTGAATCTCATATGGAGTTATTTATGTCACATAACAGTTCAAAGATATGCTGCTACCTCTTTTTGCATCACTGATTAGATCTATATTGGAGTATAACACAGCTCTTTCCATATAAGAAAGTGCTTTCATAGGACTGCCAACCAGTATTCTGGTCTTGAAGGGCTACGTCAAGCACACATTCCAAAATGTTTAGTTGGTAACAACTAGTGCCCACCAAAGTAAATATAAATTCCTTAAAGAATCTTAGGGATCCTGCTTGCCTGGTTTTAATGGATAATTTATTCTACAATAGAGGAATAATCTGAGTCAAAAACGTCCGACTTCCTGAACCCCTAAAAGATAGTATAATAAAATTCAGCTTTGTATGCCTTTATGTATTCTCTGACTATTGTAAATTTCCATTCCTATCAAAATTCTAATGGCATCATTAAGTTTATCTGACTTGTTATACACGACATGTCTGTCTTTAATTAAATACAAGCACAAGAGTTCTAATATGGTGTAAAAATCATTATTTTTGTATAGGGGTATACATTTGATGAATGCTGTTTTGACACCCACCAAAAGAGCCATATTGGTTTTAGTATTCTAGAAAACAGCTATTATATTCCATAACTGGCCTGATTAAGCTAGTACAAAATTCAGTACGTAGAATAGTGTCACATGAAGAGCAGATGTTGTCCAGAGACAGTGCTTACCTCATGCTATTGTTTCATGCTTGCTATGAATTTTTAATGAAACTTGTTTGGGTATAACTGTAACTAAGATGTTAAACACATTTACAAGATTCAAAGCAAACTCTGTAATTTCAAAGCTGGTTTATCAATACAAATTTATTTTGCATTTATTTATGCTGGCTTTATCGACATATGCAAGGTGTTCTAACACTTTTTTTGTGTGCAAGATCAGACTTACTCATCACAATTGACCATATTTATAGCTTATCTGTATATCTGATAAAACATCTCATATGTGTTGTTGGTAAGAACTATTAAAAACTGCATTTAAAAAGATAGGTCCCAACATGGACACCTATTAAGAGTAACTACCTTGAACAATCAGTTCTAGTGATAGATTCAATCACCACCTATCAACATGACTGATAATGTGAGGTTTGACACACTGGGCCTGGTAGCAACAAAGAATACCACTTTGTCTAAGTGCAAATGCATTGGTCAGATCCAAATAAATCACTATGGCTAATAAACACTGGTCCACAGGGGTCTACTACAGTTGATCGAACTTTTAAAACATCGACTTTCATATGGCTAAGACCATATGATCGAAGTTTCAAAAGTTTGAACACCTGAGAAAAAAAGGAAAACAAAACAAAAAAATGATTCTGAACATTTTTGCAGGGGGACTGCACCTCCCACACCCCCTGCTATTTAAATATACCATATCCAAGATCGCACAACAGTGAGGAAAAGAGAAATCTTCCCATTCCATGCTGTATGGAGAACTCTGTTCAGAACATTCAAAGTTTTAAAACTTCAATCATATGGTCTCGGCCATATGAAAGTTGAAGTTTTAAAGGTTCGATCATCTGAAGGGGACCCATCCACAGCCATACTCATAAGTGCATAAAAACAAAAAAATATTTATAAACTAGTTAGAGTGGATCAGCCTTCCATAAAACCATGTTGGCAAGGGCCCATAAGCTTAGTATATATATATATATATATATATATATATATATATATATATATATATATATATATATATATATAGTCTCTTTTCTACAGGTAGGCCAAGCATCTTTCGAAGTGCTTGCCATTGGTGGAAGTCAAGGTAATGAGAAAATAGCTTTCCACTGTGCCCATTTTCCCCTTTGTGTATGTCAGCAGTTCTTCACAGTTCTCAGCCTCTTGGTACTATTGTACTTTGCCACAGTGCACTGAAAATTGATCCAAGTTTCTTTCTTAATACATTTCTAACTACAGATACAAAATAACCTCAAGTATGAGATGCATTCTAGATCAGGGGTGTCCAACCTTTTTGGCTAAGGGGCCACTTATCAATCAGTTCAGCGACCACCTATCATACTTCACAAGGTATGGGTGGACACATTATCATGCCCAACATGTGTCTGCCAATTCAAAACAGTATTTTCTAGGGCATACTGAGGGCCAAATAAAGTGCTTTTTTGTGCTGGATTGTGACCCTAGGACCACCTGTTGGATACCCTGTTCTAGATAAATAGTTGACAGCTGTTCTATGTTTTCACTAATCATTGGGTAAGGCATATCATTAGATTCATAGATAAGTAATCCTTCCAACATTCTGGTCAGTGAACACAATGTAGAGAAGTAGCTGTTAAATAAACCAACAAAGCCCAACAGGTTTGTAATATCCACATTATTGTGTAGAAACAGGCCCACAGAAGCATAAGATTTCCTTTAAGACTTACCATGTAAAGGATATTTTCTTATTCTCCATAGTGTAGGACAGCATTTCAAATCTGTACTTATCCTCAGCCATTATCCTTCTAACTAATCTTGTAGTGATATTTAACCCATTTTTAACTACTGAGTTGTAGCATTTATAAATATATTTATGACTTTCATTCCTAATAACTTTGTCTTATGACTCTACCATTGAGGTTTTGTATGCCTCTTTCACATGCTGTTTTACTAAATATGATCTTGTTTAAGGCAGACCTACGTATTTCTAACAAGACTAATCATGCCTTAATAGTACATTCCCCACTTATTGTGCTGTAGGCATTATTTAAGATGTTTTATTAGTAAGCTGAACAGCTAGAACCTTGTAATTATACAGTTCAGCCTTGAGTACAAGAAACATATTTAAGAGCATAGAATATTCAATGTCTATAAAATCAGAGGTGGCTAGTGTCTCTTTCTCTGATACATCATTGATTAGACCAGGGTTATTACAGCATATTAAATCCAAAATATTACTGTCTCTTATTGGAAAGATAATAAGCTGAGTTTAATAATTTAGTCTGATTTAGTCTACAAATTGTTACTTAAAATTATTCAAACATGTCCCATCATCCTATATATTATGAAAATAGTTAGTCATCCAGGAATTAGATGAGCAAAAAAAAATAGAAGACATAATGTGGATGGCTGATTTAGTAGCCAGAGTCTCTAGGTTAGGTTTAATACTTGTGAGTCTTTACATGACAGATTTATGACAGATTTATGAAGAAGAAGAATATGACCAGCACCCATAGTTAAGAAATACAAAGTCTATAGCTGTCTGGATGCAATGTGTCATCAGATTGCCATGTTTTAGTAAGGCCTGTCGTTTTATAGCGCAGATAGTGTACTATTGCACACAGTTCTTCACCTTTATTTTCGGAATGCCTGGCATTAGTGTGATACAATTTTACTTAATCACATTTTGCACTGAAAAGTTATGAGAAGGAGGGGATATTATTTAACATTAGTGAAATAAACTTTTGTAAATTTGTCAAGTTATAGGCTGAAAATTTCTGAGAAGGCAGGTGCAGGTAGTCCCCAAAAATGTCTGTAAATAAAGAAATAATTTGTCAGACATAATGCCTCCTCCATTATGGCTTAAATATAATCCATCATAGACAAAAAGTAAAACTAACATGTGCTTCCTCCCAAAAAGCAATAACCCTGATATTGTTAGTCAGATAGTACTAGTGTAGTCTGCAGCCAATTGTTAAAGTATGTCCTTTGTAAATATATAGCCATTTAGTAAGGCAGAAGATATTATTCCAACAGAATTACTTCTACCCTATCAAACTCCTATCACATTGCATGGAAGTTCTGGAGAGAGTGATTGATAAATGGATACACAGAGCAGTCAAATGTAAGATGGGAGATGAGCAGTTTGGATTCAGATCAGGATGCAGCACAACTGAACTGATGTTTGCAGTGAGACAGATACTTGAGAAGAAGCTAGAGATGAGGAGAGAGTCCAACTGGGCATTCCTAGACTTGGAGAAAGCATATGACAGGGTCCCATGAAAGCTGATCTGGGCAGTACTGAGGTGGTTTAAAGCCCCAGAAACATTGGTAGAATTAGTGCAGGCTATGTACAAGACCAGAATGACTCAAGTACGAACAGTGCTTGGACGCACAGAGGGGTTCCCAGTGGGAGTGGGTGTACACCAGGGTTCAGCTCTGAGCCTACTGCTGTTCATACTAGTGATGGACTACATTAGCAAACAGGTCAGAGAGGACAGATCAACAAAGGTGCTGTATGCAGATGATGTGGCAGTACAGGCAAACTCTGAGCTAGAACGTTAGCAAAAGATAGGAAAATGGAATGCAAAACTGAAGGCACATGGGATGAAACTAAGCACAGATAAAATGGTGGTAATAGCTGCAAATTGAGGAAATCAGAAGAAGCTGAAAATAGAGATAGAAGGGAAGATAGTGGAACAGGTAAATAGCTTCAAGTATCTGGGTGGGGTGGTTGACGAGAAGGGAAGGGAAGTCTGAATGAAGTGGTCAAAGCTAGAATCAGAGGGGCTGCAGCCAACTGGCATAGAGTATCAGATATAGTCTATGACAGAAGAATGGCAAAGAAGCTGCAAAATAAGGTGGTATGACCAGTACTACTGTATAGTACAAAAACCTGGGCAGTAATGGCAGAACAGTTGAAGAAGCTGGAGGTGATGGAAATGAAGTGCCTGAGAAGGGTGGTTGGATGCACACTGTGGAACAGATGAAGAAATAAGGACATAAGAGCAGAAGCCAAAGTAGCTCCGATTGCAGAAAAGATCAAAGAGAACAGATTATGGTAGTTCCAGCACATGTGCAGAAAAGCAGAAGACAATCTGGTGAGGAAGACTTGGGAAAGACAGGAAGAAGGTAAGAGAGTGTGAGGACATCCAGCAAAGACGTGGCTGGATTGTGTAAAAGAAGATCTGCGACAGTCAAGCATGAGTGTTGAAGAAGGCAGGAGCGTGGCATTGAATCAAGAGAGTTGGCGACATTTAGATGATACCCCGACCCCATGTAGAAAAAAATGGGAAAAAGTTGGCTGGTGATGGTGATGATGATGATGATGATGATGATGAAGAAGAATTACTTCTACTGTAGAATTCTTACATTTGTTGAAAAATAACTTTAATTTGTCACTTGTTTCTCTTATTCTTTCCTTATGCTTTGATAGACTGGCCAATAAGTGAATCAACCAAAAGCAGTGCACCTGGACTATTCTGGTTAAGGGACAGCTGTTGCTCTTCTATATTGTTGATTAGAAAGTCAGGTGGTATTATCTTACCTCCTAACAATCTATGCTTCAGCCTAGTCTAATATTGTTCTGTTGTTCTATCCTCCTTCTCAGAGTAACCCAGTCTAGTTTGCTTTTTTAATCTTTATTTGTTATGGCAGTCTAGCTCAGAACAAATACACATTTGCCTGAGCACATGGAATTGTCATCTGGTTAGCTGCTCAGACATCAGTGTGGAGGGTTTAACTTCATGTAGGTTTTTCTTTTGTACCAGGCAGCTGCATCTTCATACAGGTAATCAGCGCAGTCACAGTGGTTCATCTCTTAGTGAAGCCTTACGAGTTAGCTTTAGTTCACTGCAGGTTTTTTTTCTCTTTGTTATTTGTGGAGACATGTCAACTGTGGAACTGATCAGCAGAAACAGTAACAAGTAAATGTTTTGAAAGAAAAGGTGGGGGGCAGAGATAGAGTACCCCTGATTTCTGGAGTAGTCAGCCATAGCTAACTGTATTTTTTGCACTGTTTCTAATTGTGTGGAATGTGGGGAGTTCACCTGGTGCTGTGTGCTTTTCTTGGATGTTTAAATTTGGTTTTGACAGCTGTTTTATAGGATGGTCTGACTTTGAATTGTAGCTTCTCTGGTGTGGATTCTTCTGTTAGGGGAGGCTGGCTTGATTTCCAGTGCCTCTGCAGCTTGTTTTGGGGAGTTTGTGCTAAATGTGTCAGAGTTTCCTCTGAGATGGATTTTTCATCGGAGGGGTTCACAATGTGTTCCTTTTTTCTCTTAGTGGTTCTTTTGATAGTGCCAGGGAGAAGGAATGGGTTGTACTGCTGGGGAGCATGTATGTGGGGAAGCATTGCATTAAAAAAAAACAAGAAGGAAAGAAAGAAAAAATAGAAAAAAATAGCAAATGGTACAAATGTGTTGGTGTTATAACATGGGAGTTGAGTGGGAAGTTGTTTGGTTTCCTGATGGAGCAGTCTTGTTTGCAACAGCTGTTATAATGAGCATGGGCTTGGCTTTTGTTATTGTCATATGCAGTTGTGCGGAGTGCACAACTGACAGGGAGGCTTTCTCTGCATTTTGTCTTGGTAACAATCATCTCAGCAGAGTGAAAGGAGCACAAGGAGTGTGTTGCTATGTTGTTTATGTCATTCTGGTTTTAATGAATTGGCTTGATTACCATTTCTGATCCAGGGCTAGAATGTCTGCTAGGCATGTGCAAAATAAATTATTAATAATAATAATAATAATAATAATAATAATAATAATAATAATAAAGCAGGAAATAGAAGAATTAAGTGGATGGTAACCTCAGTATTTTTCATTGATCTTGTTTGTCAGTAGAAGTGTTGCTATCAAGGACATGGGTTGGATTATTCACAGGGACTATAAGACTATCAGAACAGTTTGTTAAAAGAAGCTTTAGGGACAACCATGCATTCTTTTGGAGATGAGTTTGGCTGCAAAAGCTTGCATTGAGGTGCTTATTGTCATTATTATGCATATATAAAAAAATAAAAAAAATCAATAAAATTGTATAATAAGATTGAATGGTAAAAATATTGCATTCACCAACCACTCCCACCCCCCCCCCCCAAGACAGTCAACAGGCAATAAGAGACTGTTGAATAGAAAGGGGAACATTTAGCCAAAGTTTCAAAACTTTGAAAGTCATATGGTTGGGACCATATGATCAAAGTTTTGAAACTTCAAAACATTTTGAATGGAGATCTCAGTACAGTGTGGAATGGGAAATGTATCCTTTTCTGCAATGTAGTATGATCTCAGAGTTGGTATATTTAATTAGCAGGGGGTGTGGGGGTGCAAGGGGGCTTGCTCCCTGCAAAAACATTAAAAATATATATTTTTTTTAATGTTCGAAGTTCTGAAACTTCCATCATATGGTCTCATCCATATGAATTGTGAAGTAATATATATATGTATGTGTGTGTGTGTGTGTGTGTGTGTGTGTGTGTGTGTGTGTGTGTGTGTGTGTGTGTATGTGTGTGTGTGTGTGTGTGTGTGTGTGTGTGTGTGTGTGTGTGTATCTATATCTATATCTATATCTATCTATCTATCTATATATATATATATATATCCCCTTCAAAGAATCGAAATTTCACAACATCGAACATCTGATCATCGAAGACCAGAGGATCAAAATTGTGAAATATCGAACCTAAAACAATCTAAAATGTGAAAACATTGTATTTCATGTTCCCACACCCCTACTACTTAAATATACCAACTCCAAGATTGCACTGCAGTGAAGAGAACAGTAAATTTCCTGTTCCCCACCATACGGCGATCTCCATTCACAAGGTTTGATATTTCACAACTTCGATCATCTAGTCTTCACAGATCAGTGATTTGATGGTGTGAAATTTCAATCTTTTGAAGGGGACCCATATATATATATATATATATATATATATATATATATATATATATATATATATGTATAAGCAAGTGAATAAAACTATATTGCATTCAACAAATCCTAGCCTCCCGTTCCAGGCAGTCAGCAGGCAATGATATAAAGCTGTTGAGTTAAATGGGAACATTTAACATATTTAATTTTGTTTAGTCCTCCAGTCTAGTCACTTTCTTTCTTCCTTCCTCAAGCTTTCCACCCCACCTCCTCAACCCTCAGTCTCCAATACCATTTAATTAACAGTCGAGGTGTATGTTGCTTCAAAGTATTTATTATACTTTGAAGGTTATAGAACTGTCCAAAGATAACAATAATGACATGATAGTTGTTGGTATTAAATGAGGTGAGGAATAACAAATAATTAATCCACCCTAGCAAGGTAATTCAAAGGATAACAATATTTAAAATGAAGATGCATTTCCTCAAGTACATTGGTTAATGGTTAAAAGGTTGTGCAGTCATTTTTTATAGGTTCATAGGTTCATAGGTTCATAGGTTCATACTAGGCTATCTATAAGCCTAGCCAGAGTGTGTTTGGCTTTCGCCACCCATTTTAAATGAATTTTGCTATGCCCTTTTTCGAGGTTAGTATACTGTGCCTCTGTCTAACAGTGACACAGAAGTGATACCCGGGGTAAACCTACTATCTCCCATCCACTCATCAAGATTCCTCTTGAATAGAGTCAATGAGGGACTCTGCCTAACCTGGACTGGGATTTTATTCCAGAGTGAAGGGAGCCTCTGGGTTATGAATCTGTCCCTCCAGCATGTCCTATTTATTTCAGTGCTGAGGTTCAAGTCTCTTGAGCGTGTAGCTCGATGGGATTTGGATTTTCTGAGGTGCAGCATGTCCATTAATTCCGGGTTGGACATGACTTTATACATCAGGCACAGATCGCCTCTGAACAGGCAGTAGTATGCCACTGAGTAGAGCTGAAGTTTCTTTAACCGGGCAGCATATGGCATCTGTTTGAGCCCTTTGATCCTCTTGGAGAGGTACTTTTGGGGTCTTTCCAGTTGCTGCAGGTGTCTGGTAAGGTTCATCCCAAAAGGGGCATTGTACTCAATTATGGGCCTGATGAGGGATGAGTAAAGAGGCACGATGACCTCCCCTGATCTAGATGTGAATCCCTTCATGATTAGGTGGGCTATATAAAATGTTTTTCTAACCACTTTGGCCACGTGGTTGTCAAATGAGAGATTGCTATCAACTTGGGTCCCCAGGTCCCTAATTACTTCTTCTGTACTTAATGGATTACCACCTATGTGGTAATTTGTGGGCACTTTGTTTTGCCAAAGAGGATGACTATACACTTTTTTGCATTTAGCTTGAGGCCATGGCTCTGGCACCAGTTGTCTGTTTCTATGAGGCCCTTTTGGAGGATGCTTGTGTCGGCTGGAGAGTCAATTATGGTGCCCAGTTTGCAGTCATCTGCGAACTTGGTCAGCCACAGTCCTTCCGTGTTGGCCTGTACCTCCGAGAAATATATACCGAACAAGAGAGGTCCCAGGACTGAGCCTTGTGGGACACTACTTGTAACTGGTTTGGAGTTTGACATGGCTCCAGCAATTCTAACCATGTGGGTTCTGTCCTTGAGCCAGTTTGCAATCCATCTAGTGACATAGGGGTTTATATTTAAGCTGGTGAGCTTATCTATAATGCCCGAGTGGGGTATTGTATCGAAGGCTTTTGCGAGGTCCAGGTAGGCTGTGTGGACCACCTTCCCCTCGTCAATGGTGTTGGTGACTGTTTCAAAGAAATCAATCAGGTTTAAGAGGCAGGATCTACCCTTAACAAAGCTGAACTGGGTAGGATCCAGTGTCTGTAGGTCTCCAATATCTTTATTTATGAGGTCCATGATGATCCTTTCCATAGCTTTGCAGACCAAGCTAGTCAGGCTTATGGGGCGATAGTTTCCAGGATCCGTTGAGGCACCACCTTTATGGAGAGGGACCACTGTTGCTGTACGCCACTCTTTGGGCACATATCCTGTAGTAAGGCTGAGATTGAACAGTAGTTTTATGTTTGGGTTTAGCTCTTCTTGGAGTTCATGTAGGACGCAGCCCGAGACAACGTCTGGTCCCATTGATGCTGTGTTTTTTGCTTTGAAGAGGGCGGCTCTTACCTGAGCATCTGAGATGTCAGGGGGGCAGCACTCTGCTGGGATAGATATTTGCCCTTTTGGTGGGGATGGGGGGGGTTGCGCTGAACCTGTCCGCTAGGATGTTGGCAATATCTGTGGGTTTGGTGTATTTTTTGTCATTTTGGACTAATTCTGAGCATATCTGGGAATTACCACACAGGTTCCTAACATAACTAAAGAAAGCCTTGTGATTATCCTTAGTGTCCTGTGCAATTTTTCTCTCGAAGCTGGCCTTAGACAATTTTATGAGTGCCTGTAGTTTTTTGTTAATACTGATCAGTGATGCCTTCCCTTTTTGGGATTTTGCTCTATCATTTAGTAGCTTCCTCCTTCTATTGTATAGTTTGTTTATGGCTGGGGTCCACCAGACAGGACGTCTGCCTTTGGAGGATTGGGTCTTGGTTTTATTTGGGATCGCATGATCCATGCATTCCTGAAGGTGTTCATAGAATGCGTTTATAAAGGATTCTGCGGTCTGGGCCATATTTTCCACAGGTCCGGGGGCTTTGAAGTATTCCATCTCGGTTTTGAGGAGTGTGAAATTTGCTTCAGAGAAGTTTTTCACTGTGGTTTTCTGGGCAGGGGGTGGGGTCGGGATGTGAATATCCAGTGAGATTAGTTTATGGTCTGATCTTACCAGTGAGAGATACACTTCTGGTCTGGAGCATAGAGTCCCCATGTTGGTGATGATCAGGTCCAGTATGTTTTCCCCTCTTGTGGGAGTGGTAACAAGTTGTTCCA
Organism: Protopterus annectens; assembly: GCF_019279795.1. Classification (NCBI taxonomy): domain Eukaryota; kingdom Metazoa; phylum Chordata; order Ceratodontiformes; family Protopteridae; genus Protopterus; species Protopterus annectens. The sequence continues at coordinate 499,425,286 of NC_056728.1, read as the reverse complement.
TAGCATTTGAGTTTATAAATTCTAGGAACCTTTGGGCTACGGTGTTGGAGCTAGAGTAATGCTCCCAGTCTATGTTTGAGTAGTTGAAGTCGACAATATAATGGTGTTTGGAGAAACCTTCATATTTTCCAGTGTTCTCAGGAAGGCCGAGTGGGGTTCCTGGGTTTGGGAGGGTGGTCTGTAGCAGGCTATAAACTGGAAGGCAGTTTTACCCACTGTTAGCTGCACATGGATAGTCTCTGATGCTTCGTGCTTTGCCACCAACCTGGAGGTGTGGGTATCTTTGATGAATATCGATACTCCCCCTCCTTTTGTGGTTCGGTCCAAGTTTTGGGGCCGAAAAGCATGGTATGAGGTAGAACCTGGTAGTGCTGGGGTGCTCTCGGGAGCCCTGAACCAGGTTTCTGTTACTGCACAGATGTCGATGTTCTCCATGCTAAGGAGAGTTTCGAGTGCATGCATCTTGAGGTTTAGACTTCTGGCATTGAGTAGCATTACTCTTAGTTTCTTATCCCTTGTGATACCTATGGAGGTGGGTTTGTCTTTTGAGCCTTGCCTAAAAAAGGCACTATGGGGGTAGCAAGAGCCTTTGCCAATATCCGAAAGCCCAGGGGTGACAGGTGCAAGCCGTCCCTAGTGAAGCATCATGGCTGTCGAGCATATCATCCCAATCTGACAGGCATTGGATCCCCTTTGAATGACACCAGTACTTAAGCCAATTGTTGAAACTGATCATCTTGTCTTCATATTGTGGCATCATTCTTGGTGAGGGCAAGATGAAACTCAAGGTCAGGGTCATACCGGCCTGGGCTATATGCTCAGAGAGCTCCTCTATGTCTCTTTTCATGTAGTCCAGGGAGGTACGTCTCAGGTCATTCACACCAGCATGGACAATGACTGAGTCATATTTGTACTTGCCTTGGAGTGACCTGAGTGCTTGTGTTATGTGGCAGATCCTAGCACCCGACAGGCTGCTCACCGTGACCCTCTCCTTGTTCAGCCTGGTGAGCGGGACGTCAGTGTGCCTGACGATAGAGTCACCTATTACAAGTGTATCAGGTGTGTTGTTTAGTCTTAAGGGCTGTGACTGTTCGGCACAATGGCTTTGTGAGATATGTGTTTCATGTGTTTTGTTTTGGGGTAGCAGTTGCTTGGGTATCTGCTTTGGAGGTCTCTGCTGCTTAGGCAGATCTTTATTTAGAGCCTCTGAGTATGTTTTTGTGTGATTATGTGTTTGGTTTGCTATTGTGGTAGGTCTATGTGAGACTGGAATTGTAGTGAGTGTGGTTTCCTTCTCCTCCTGACTGGTTATGCCAGTACTGAGTTGAGAGCCTCCAGTTTGGCTATATGGTTGCATCTCTCACATGTGTTGGAATTTGTTGGGAGGAGGAGAGGGTTGTCTGTGTACATGAGGCAGTTGTAACATTGCCTCAATATTCTCAGATTCACCAGCTGGACCGGAGAGGAGATTGACAACTGACCTTTGGACATGCTAGAATAATATTGGGAATTCCTTTATAATTGAAAACCAGGGCCAATGGGAAGTGAGGATGTAGTGCTTTTAATTTTTAGTGCTGACTTATATAATTGCTTTAGTGAGCAAGTGCCAGGTAACTTAAGTGCAATGTGTTACAGGTAACTTAAATGCAAAAACGACAAACAGTAACTTTCTTTCAAGTGGAACAAGGAAATAAGTATAGTAAGCAATGCAGATATCACTAGTGATCCACAGAAGCACTGAGAAACTGTGTATTAGGTGGAATTAGCGTTCCAGGGAAATAACAAGCAAACAAACAACAAGCATATAAACAAAGCTAGATTCAGCAGGCCTGGATCTAGTCTATGCTACAGCAAACAAGGTGTACCAATTTCAGTAAGATACAGTTCAAATATTCAGGCACTATAAACCTTTAACCAGAAATTCCCAGCTCAGAAGGGCAGAGTCCAGCCTCTTCTCCTACAAGAGTGCAGACCACGAGCCTTCTTAATGTAAAATAACTGGCCTGAAGCCCAAGTGCTTAAACCAGAACTAATACACTTTAAGAATAACAGACACTGGGCTCTCAATCAGCATTTCCCAACTTAGAAGGATGAAAGCTACCTGTTCTGCCACCACAGTGCATGCCACAGACCTTCCTAATGTAAAACAACTGGTCTGAAGCCCAAGTGCTTAATCCAAAAGACTTAGAATGATAGCTACAATTTAATAAGTTACTACCAAGCAGTAATAAATACAACTGAATACTTTAGAGAATGCCTGGATTAGTGTTCAAGCTACACAAACAAAGCTAGATCCAGCAGGCCCGAATCCAGTCTATGCCACAGCAAACAAGGCGCACCAACTTCAGTAAGAAGCAGTTCAGATATGCATGCACTATAAGCCTTTAACCAGAAATTCCCAGCTCAGAAGGGCAGAGTCCAGCCTCTCCTCCCACAAGAGTGCAGACCATGAACCCTCTTAATGTAAAATAACTGGCCTGAAAGCCCAAGTGCTTAAACCAGAATTAATACACTTTTAGAATAACAGACACTGAGCCCTCAATCAGCAGTTCCCAACCTAGAAGGATGTAAGCTACCTGTTCTGCCACTACAGTGCAGACCACAAACCCTCTCAGTGCAAAACAACTGGTCCGAAGCCCAAGTGTTTAAACCAAAAGGCTTAGAATGAGTTACACCAAGCAGTAATAAATACAATTGAGTACTTTTAAGATGATGCAAAAGTAAAATAAAGTAGGTAGAAACACAAGTACAGTAAAAGCAGATGAATTTTTTTTCTGAACAAGTGCTGAGATCAAAGAAACAGATTTGAGTGCTGAAACTAGAAAACTGGCTAGTTATAAGAAAAAAAAAACTAAGCTAGAAGGCTTCCCTCCAACACAGAAGGGCTTGGGAGCTCAGAAGCCTACAAATAGTCTATACCACTTAACAGGAAAGGCAGGAAACAAGCTTAAATTTTTTTTCTGTTTCCCAGATGCTCTCTTTGTACACAGTAGGAGTGCCTGAAATCAGAATATAATCTCACTGCACTCAGTTGAGTGAGCAAATGAGATGGGCCCAGAAGGAGTATCCAAACACAAATTTACAAGAGGGGCGGGCAGTTTCAAGGCCACTAAGATTAACACCAAAACAAAAACAGGGAGGGTGTGTGTGACTAACTGAAGAGCAGAGTCAAAACTTCCAGTTCAGTTAATATTCCTGCAACACAGTTAAAATCAATTTAAATACTGTATTTTTTGAAAAAAAAGTGCAGATAAAGGTACTTAAATTCTCTTATACGTCCAGTTGAATACAGCTAGTTCTTAGCCAGCCAAAGCTGAGGTTTTTAAGGAGAAAATATTTCACACTGTACCACTTAAATAGGCAAGGACAGGAAATCAAATAATATGGCTACTCCCACACCTGTAATTACTAGCAAATAATAAAATTCAGCAAACACTGACTAACTTCCACTTCAGTTAATATTCCTGCAACACAGTTAAAATCAATTTAAATACTGTATTTTTTGACAAAAAAAGTGCAGATAAAGGTACTTAAATTCTCTTATACATCCAGTTGAATACAGCTAGTTCTTAGCTGGCCAAAGCTGAGGTTTTTAGTCTGATTTTTCAATGGAAATTATGGGTACTACCAGCTAATAGCCAATCTGCCAATTATTTAGCCAAAAATGTATTAATAAAATGTCAGAAAGCTATAATTCTAACATTTTGCTTTATTGTGTTAGCAGGTGCAGCAACTCTACAATCACTGAAGTCTCAATGAACCAAACTAACCTTAGATAGGTGCTAGACTGTTTCAATGAGGCCCAAGAGAGGACAGACCACAGTGAAGATTGTTTATTCCCCATCAACAGAGAACTTGGCCAAAAAAAGCATCTGTTGAGTACAGCAGAACATTGACAGAGTGGCAGAAGCTGAGTCACAGCAGATATGGCAATGTCAATGGTTGTTTTAGAAAAGCCAGGTAATGACTGGTTTTGCAAAGAAGGTTTTAGGGAAGGGGAATAGTGAAACAGACTGAGATGAACATCAAGAGGATTCCTGGAGTCTTAACAGAAGATTGTAAAGGTAGGTTTTTTGATTTAGTTGTAGAGAAAGATTTCTGGTCCCCAGTATTGTGGAGGAATCAGGTGGTTTCCTAGCATTCTGCAGTCATCCAACTCCTTCCTGAACAACGTAGATCTTGCTCTAGGGTCAAGCAAAGGGAAGAAAGTGAGAAACATTAAAAGCAATCAGGAGGCTGAAATTAAGTGTCCATAATTACTGCTGCCATTGTCCTCAGAAGTGGTGTTATACTGGCAAGTACCAGCAGCCCCAAGTGCCCACATCACTGTGCACATACCTGGAACAATAAAAGATTAAGATTATTTGCAGCAATATATAGATGTGTTTGACTTGACAGACATGGATAGGATCCAATGTCTACTTAAGGCTGAAATATCCAGGTTAAAGGATTTGATGATGGAGCTAGCTCGTCTGGGTAAAAAACTGTCAAGTACACCAGTTCAGAACAACTGGGTCTCCTGGGCAGCAAAGTTTATTGTGTATATGGCAGTAAATATTTAGAATAACCCCCAGCAGGCCTTACCTTTCCTGGCTTACTTTATGACCATTAGAGAGAAACACCATATTCATTGTATTCATTGAGGGGCTGCTTGGCTATGCTGTGATCAATAGTTTAGAAAAGTAAAAGCTTCCAACAAGTCATCACTGTGGGAAGAACACCACCACCATGACAGATGGTTAAGTGCCATGCTAGACTGAGCCTCTGGGCATAGCCAAAGTGGTAATTCAGATTCCCAAGTGACAATGAAGGCTTGCTGAGCTTTCAAAAACAGCAGGTGTTTTTGATCTGCCTGTTGTTTTTCCCACACTTGTTTACACTGCAGTAAATACCCCCCAGCATACAACTGCTAGCAAAAAAAAAAATGAGTTAAGCAAGACCTGTGGCAGGGACCAAATAGCACAAAGAACTTGCTTCCTGAGAAACAGTCTGGGATGTTTCAAGAGAAAACGACTCCTTTCCTGTCAACAGATTCTTCCACCACGGGGATCCTTACAGTAAGGCATCACACTCCCCAATCAGGGTATTAGAACTCTCCCAAGAACTAAAGTATGACAATAAGCCATTGATACAGGGCTTTACAAATGGTTTTCCATTTAAATTCTCAACACCCTATAATAACAAGATTGTTAAGAACTTGTAGACCACTTTGGGAAAAGACAAATTTGTATAAAAGATGCTGAATGAGGAGGTACAAGCAGGGAGAATGTTGGGTCTTTTTTTAAAACTCCATCCAATTGGCTTAACTCCCCAAAAGAAGGAAGACAAATTTCACCTCATTCATCACTTTTCCTCCCACTCAGGAACATTAGTCAATGATTTTATTGACAATGAAGATTCAAAGGTGAAATATGTCACACTTGATGACACAGCCACTGTTATTCAAAAGTTTAATGAACCATGGCTTTCTAAGCTAGATATAAAAAATTAGCATTTTGATTGTTACCCATCAGGACTGGGCAATGCTTGGTCTTCCCTGCAGGGACAGTTGTTCTTTGACAGGTCAGTGCTAACGGGCTGCTGCTTGGCTTGTGCAGACTGTGAGACATTCAGCACAGCATTACACTAGTGCTGGCAACAGAGACTGAGGAACCTTACCATTGGGGAAGCAAAGCTAAGAACTAAGGAAGGCATGATTATTGTCATGGATTTATTTCAGTACTTGGGGTACCCACTTGACTGTTAAAATCAAGGGTCCCAGCCATAGCATCCCATTTCTTGGTGTAGAGATCAGTGTCAGTGGTGCCAGTTTCAGGCTGCCTGAGAACAAGGCTCAAATGGATGAGGGGAATCTAGTAACTCGAGGGGAATATCACACCATTAGCAGCCTGCATACAGCTTGCATTCTTGAGCATTTTCTGAAAAATAAACTTAAAAAGCATGATGTAGATACATGTAAATATTTTGTGAACAATAAAACTTATTAAAATTGCACAAAAAACAATTTTATCAGCAAGATTTCTTTACAGTGATAGTAGTCAGTGCACTCATAGTTTTTCCATAGATACTATAATATAATGCCCACAAACCCCAAATTATATTTTTTGGTAAACCTTTACAAATAAATTATCATATCTTATAAACTGTACATTGCAGACATATATTGTTAGAACATGTTTGTTAACCAGACATAAGCTTTCACATACATCAATAAATTCTGTTATGAGTGCATGCTTATACAGATATTTACAGAAATATGAAAACATGTGCTTAATCACATAATTAGCAATATAAATAAAAAGAAACACAATGAAGGAAAGCTTCACCACACAGACCATAAAGATTTTAAACTTTATTCTGGTACCTCGGCCTTTCGGCTTCTTGGAATGAATTATACATCAAAATTGGTCCAATTTATACATCCAGTGCTCCAGTTAAACAATTAACTTATTAAACTACCCCTATTACCAAAAATTATTTCCAAAAAGTTTCATCTTACTATTAAAAAAAAATGCATTTATCAATACAATACATTTTATATTCATACAAAACGTACAATTGTGTGTGTGTGTTTGTGTGTGTGTGTGTGTGTGTGTGTGTGTGTGTGTGTGTGTGTGTATGTATATATATATATATATATATATATATATATATATATATATATATATATATATATATATATATATATATATATATATATATATATATATATATATATATATATATATATATATATATATATATATATATATATATATATATATATATATATATATATATATATATATATATATATATATATATATATATATATATATATATATCCATAAATATATCCTCAGAGAGTTAAATTAGCATCCAAATTCATCCCCTTAGGAAATAATTTCCTATAATTTAGAATCATTCTACATTCCAATCCATTCAATTCATCCTTAAAACTTCCACCTATATTCAAATGTGGTCATGCCAATACACTAAAAATCAAACTGTCACCCAACCCTCTATGTACCAATAGGAAATGATTTGCTACAAGGCTATATATATTTTTTCTCCTGATGTCCCCAAAGTGCTCCATAATTCTAATCTTAATCTTCCGATTGGTTTGTCCAATATACCACTTGGTATGTGGGCATGCACATCCAATTATATAACCGACATTATATCCTAAGGGGATACAAATTTGGGCAGCCATGACATGTGGTAAGATCAAGTCAAAGACAGAAAGGTTCAGTTTTCTTCGAACAAACAGTAGTTCAGGTTCTGTTGCAAAGAACTTTAAAGGTCATACAGAGTACAGTCTGTTTTGAGATTGCTGGTGCTATTTAATTTAAAACTCAATTTAACCTTTTCTGCCAAGCATGTTTCAGGTGAGAAGAATGCCATAGCTGTCATGTTTCTAGCTTTCCAGATTCCATTCTATTTCACTGGAAGCTAATTAGTCACCTACACCAGGGTAGGGTCATATTAAGGCAGACAGTAATGATTCAAAATACCCTAATGGAGCCCACTTATTGCAAATCATGGCTATGGGAATAAGATTATCAGAAAAGGATTTCCATTTATTGGCCATATGGGTGGCTTTATTTACTTGGCTCTACACTGGGGCTTTTAGAGTAAATGAACTATTGTAGTCACTGTTCTGGGGAGATGCTATAGTGACAATTTTAGCAATAACAGTGTGGCTAAGAAAATCAAAAAATGATCAAGGAGGAATAAATCAGAAAAATACTCTACAGTACTCCAAATGCTTAGCTTCTTGCCCATTATACTAGACTAGGACAGTCCAACGTTTAATTGGTTAAAGTTTTCCATAGAGAGCTAGTATTCAAATTGCAGTCTGGTCATTCTTTGATGCCTGCAGAGCCCAATGTTATGCTAAGGGGATATTGGCTTATCAGGGCATTCAGCATGAAGGCTGCAGTTCACACTCCTTTAGGATATGGAGGGCATCAGATTTGGCCAGACAAGGTCAGTCAGTTGAGGTAAAAAAAATGATCAGACAGATGGACATCTGATGGCTTTTGGACCTATAATAGATGATCTTATTTATATTTTCTTTAAGTCCCAGTGAATTCTTGATCTTAGGCCACCGTTAATCTGGAGGGCAGCATCCAGAGCAACAGTTAGAATTAATCGCCTAAACCTTGGACTGGACTTAGCACAATGGACAGTGATATGGCAAGGGTACCCTGGTTTATCATGGTTCTAACTGCTGCCAACTATGGAGAGACTATTTACCTTTGGAACCATGCCTAATATGATCATAATTCACTTGGGGATATAACAATTTGTGTTATAATCTGAAGCATATACTAATAACTTAGATTTTAATGGATCTGGACTCCATACTTCATTTTTAACCAAATTTGACAATTCTTTGGTATTCAATTATTCTTTGATGCTCATGGATGGGTGCATGCAACCCCCCCCCCCCCACACTGAGGTCATATGAGGATTTCTAAAACATAGTGTTTCTAGAGCAGTACCACAGATTGGTACAGAGCAATTGAGCACCTTGATCTAGCCAAACCTGATCTAGACTTTATCTTTTTTAATGGTGTTCATTTGAATAAGTTTGATTGTGATTTGTTTAAATTACAGTTAGTGCTGTCTGCTCAGCAAAATTTATAATATATAAATATATATATATATATATATATATATATATATATATATATATATATATATATGTATACACACGCACACACACACACATACAAACATGGGTCAACTGAAGTTGGTTGATGTCTGTTTAACTGAAAAAAATTGGCCAGCTAAACAGTTGACCGACAGGTATCCAAGATAGCACATTTCTTAGGGTTGGGAAATATGCCCTTTCCCCAAGTCTGTGTGATCTTGGAGTTAGTATATATAATTAGCTGGGGGGTTCACAGCCCCCCTTGCAAAAACAATGTTTGAATCTATTTTTGTTTTGCACATTATTGAATATGCCAATATTGCCGTAGTAGCATGTTGGCATTCGCAAATCCAACTTTCAATGTTGGCTTTGTAAACATCAAGATTTGGGAGTTGGTGCCAGAAAAAGCTGCACACAGAGCATGCTTGTAGGCGAACACCTTGGGGCCTCATTACCACCACCACCCACCTCTCCCACCTTTTATCCTCCTGCTTTTTCTGTGTTGCTGGTTGTTGGTATTCCAAAGGGAGGAGAACTGGTCATGTAAAATTATTATTGCTTTGTGAGCCAAAGAGGCACTGAGTACACCACCTGGATGATTGGAAGATTTGGCCAACAGGTATGGCTAGATACTAGCCAGCAATTAAAGGAAACTTCAGCTTGGTATGAGGCTCAGGTTTATATTGTGCTGTTAAAAATTCTAGGTAAGTAAATAGCGTATTTATTTATTTATATATGTAATTATTTTAATAAATGGTCACACCAACTAATGCTGTATGTCATTTTTGTGGAGGAAGGAAGCTGATGAGATGAGAAAATGCACATTTTCCCAAGCAGAAGGAATTATCATTTCAAGAGCTGCCCAGATATCAGTAGGGAGGGGTGTGGTTTCATTGGGGGGGATATCTCTTGTACTACTTCTTCACTCTGGTGACTGGTGCTTTCACGGTCATTACCCTCCTTACCGCCCTCACTTCTTCCCTACATCTCTTTTATGACCGTATCACATTAGTCCTAGATCACAAATACAGGTGAGTGCCTTGAGGCCTCATCCTCCCTTTTTATCCCCCTGCACTGCAGGTTGTTGGTACACCAAAAAGAGGAGAATTGGTCAGGTAAAATTATTATTTCTTAGTGAGTTGAGGAGGCACTGTGTACACCACCCCACTATGTGTGAGGATTTGGTTGGTACTGGTGGATGGACACCAACTGGCAATTAAAGGAAAACTTAGCTTTGTATTATGCTCAAGTTTGTATTGTGTTATTCTAAAATATTCTAAGCAAATTAATGATTTATTTATGTATACAATTGTCTCAATAAACTGTCACACTGGCTTATGTTTTATGTCATTTTTATGTGAGAGGATAGGTTGATAAGATGACAATCCTTCTTATGGTGAGCAGGATTCTGAATGTTAACCCCACTTCAGTCTCCTAAGTTGATGCAGATGATGTTTTAGGAAATGGCTAAGAATAGATGGTGAGGAATGTTTGGGGACTGTATTCATATGTCAGTGGTACTTCCAGGGATTTATTTGCATCCTGAGGTGTAACTAAGGTTTGACATAGAGGACAGCTATCCCAAGCACAAGCTCTTTAGAGAGTGATCAGCAGATGATGATGTGGTGACGGTGAAGGAGTGCCACTGATAAATGAAGAGCCAAAGCACTTAATGTGAAGTGAAAATGTATTTTTTTTTTTTTTTTTAGTTTTTCTTGACTTTGATTTGAGGGAGTAGGGGGAGGTACTAGTTTACTAGTTTGAGGATCTCCACAGGGTAGTGAATGAGTTAGCTATAGCTCTTTCTGCATCACTACATGGCATAATTACATTGTCTGTACCACATATAAAGAGCTGATGGAATCAACTTTGGACCAATTTATAAACAATTATGCTTATTTAGTGCTTTCATCAATGCTAGTAACACAGACTTTGTCAAAATAAACAAAATTCAAAATACCCCTGACTTTTAAATAAAAAAAAATAATCAAGTGATCTAGTCATGTGACATTAAAATCCAATACATTCCATGAAAACACAAAAGAAAATGTTACATCCATATTGAAAATTACATAAATAATGGGAACATTCATAAATATATTTAAAAATATATATTAATATTGAGACATCGCAATTTAGCTGCCTTTAACTTTAAATACTTTGTAGAGAGCTTGAATAATCTATTCACAGAAGCTTCCTGGCATTAAATTTTATTTGTCTAAGCAGCTCGCATACCAGTAATAATGTCATCCAATCACGACACCATTGAGGCAGGGATACTTTTTCAGCAATAAAAATCTTAAATCCAAATAAATCCTCACAAATGACAGAACGACTATAGAATGCATTAGGAACATCTATTGTCCTAATACTATCCATATGTTGGTAAAGACATTTTCTGAACTCTCTTTTAGTTTGACCAGCATAGAATTCTTTGCAAAAACACAAACTGCAACATACACAACCCATTGTGTATAGCAACTAAACTTTCCTTTCCAAAATATTTTTTTGATGGAACCTAAATATGTGTTATGTCCATGCCTTTATAAATGAACCAACACTGACTGCAATTCCCACATGTAATTATCTTTTTATTTTACCACTATTGTTATTTACAAACCCCGCATTCTCCATCACATTTTTAATATTTCTGTCCCCTTAAAAAAACTAGATAACCCTCAATTTATTTAGTAATGAGAAGTTAGATTGTACCACCTCTCCCCAGTTCTGATTTTTTTTAACTTGCATAACCTTAGTTGCATGATGGGAGAAGGGCATGACCATAACTCTCTTAAAATTATTATCTGTATTGTCCATACCATAAATGTCTTTATTGATATTGTTATTATTGTCCAAGTGATTTAGAACTTTGCTATCCAATAAAATCTTGCATTTGCATCAAAACCTATTTGACATCATTTAATAGTTCCTGAGGATAACCACATTTAAAAAAAACACGTAGATCACAATACTAATTTCCTCTTGGAACCACAAATCATTAGAAGTCATAGGAGATACCATTATCATTTGCCCCTTGACTAGTCCCACCTTCTGGTTAAAAGAATGGTAGCTGTTAAATTTTATATAACAGTTAGAGAAAGTGGTCTTTAAAAAAATAGCTGATTTAAAACAATTATTGGTAAACTTTTTATAAACTGTCACATCAAAATTGTCTATAAAATCAGTAGAACAATGGTATGAATACTGTAAGAATTCAGTAGCATTATTTAAGTAATCCAAAAAAGAAGTTAAAGCTCTAAACGTCCACTCCATAAAAGGAAAATATAATCCAAAAGACAAAAATATGTTTTAATATTGCCAAAATTCTTTTTTCTTTGTTTATTCTTTGTTAACCAGGCTAGTGCTCTCTTTTCAGAGGAGCCCTGACCTGGTATTTATAGTACTAGTAAAATATTTGCCCAGAGCATTGGGAAATCTTCCTTAATCTTTTTAATGGGATCTTTTACATCCACCTGAGCTATCACCAACTCAGGCAAATGGGGTCTTGGTCTAACATCTCTGTGACAGCCACCAATATATGACATCCCCTCTCTGGGCCAATGATCATGGAGCCTGAATCCTCACCACTGAGTCTGGAGAGGGACATACACTTGAAATACAAGTGGATACACTCACCGTTTACAGATGCAGACCTCTCTGCATTAAGTACAGTTTCCCTTAAGAGCACACAGGGAACACATTCAGCCCGGGGGTCTGGATTTCTCAATATCTGTCACCCTCCATGTCCTTAACTCCACTCAGCTGAGTGTCCAAGCCAAATCTTCCAGCACCCTCTCTGTGAACCCAATGCTTTATGTCCCTACCCCAGGTAGCTGACACACACACTCTTTCATTTTTAATTTTCACAGATACACATGTACACACACACACATGTACACACACACACATGTACACACACACACACACACACACACACACACACACACACACACACACACACACACACACACACACACACACACACACACACACACACACACACACACACACACCTGGGAAGGCTGGCCCAGATTACCCACTCTACCAGCTTTGCCCAGACTATAAGATTCATTGCCACCAGTCAGTTACTATTAGGCTCTTACAAAAGGTATCCAATTATATGGTGCAATATTAATACTAATACAAATGACAGCAGTTGACCAAGACAGCTAGGCCTTCTGGAGTGGCCCACACAGTGTCACCAAATAAATATAAGTACTCTCAATGGTTAGATACTTTCAAGGACAAGCCACAATAAAAGTTTTAAATATGTTTAATAATAAATAATAAAAGACTATGAAAATATTGAAAATATATTCACATGTATACATAACATACTGGCACATATGGGAGCACAAGACTGGAATGCAGGAATACCAAAGAAACAAACAAACGTAGGCAGAAGACAATTTAATATATCACAGCAAAGCTTTCGGGTGAAACCCTTCTTCAATACTAACAATCATTAAAACAAAAGCAGCTTGCTTTAAATAGGAGCAAAAAACAGTCACATGATAGCAGCCAAAATCACATGACCGACAAGCACAATATAATATAGCATATATACAAAATGCAAAAATATTTACAATATTTAAAACAGCTATATATGGGAGCACATCCAGCCCCCACAGCAATGCCTGTATTCTGTCTGAAATATCCCCCTTCAAAACAAAAACAAGTAATTATTACTCAGAACCACTTCCAAAATCACTAAGCACTCTCACATTGGGATTGCTCATAGTTGTAGTCTGTTGCTGTTGTTGTTGTTTGTCTTTTGGCTTTTTCCCAGTAAGGGGTTGCCACAGCGGATCTCCAGTCTGCTAATGATTGGCAGTAGATTTTTTTACGAAACCCCGAGGTGCCAGCTCGCCACCCAACCTTCAACGATGGCATGCCCATTTACGCACACATGTCTTTCGAACGCTACCCAACCGCGGGGAGAACATGCAGACTCCACACAGAAGACACTCCCAAGCTAAGCTGAGAATCGAACGGGAGAACCTCTTGCTGTGAGAATGGAAGAACCTCTTGCTGTGAGGTAACAACGTTACCGCCGTTCCACCGTGGCAGACATCACATTTGAACCAACCTAGTCCAATATCATTTTGAATACAAGAAAATAAATCATTCACTTCAATGGCTAGAAATATATTTTCAGTGTTGTCATCACAGTCCATCAAAATGCTCAGTAAATGCTGAGAATCCTGTAATATATGGGATTTATGATCATTTTTATCTCTGATCAATAAGTGCTGCATAGGACTTTGTCTTTAATTTCCCAGAATCTACAACAGATCTGCTGACTTCATTTGGCTTGATAGGTTGTTATTTTTTCTGTTCTTCTGAATGGGAACATCTCCAAAAAGTTCTGATTATCTATGACAATATTTTTGCCATTATTATCAATGTCAGTCATTGTAGTCTCAGGGCTAGTGCACAAATCACCATCAGAAACATCCCTCTTCCTTCTGTTGAGCTTTGACAATGAAACACTCATTGTATTCATGATTGCGCCATATTAATTCCTTAGACTTTTTAGCATCAACCATATAACATGTATTACCCACATGGTTAAATATATCACTGTATCTACCTCTTCTGAATTTCAATAATAAGTCATTTTTCATATAATGCCTCACATAGAAAGTTAACTTGACACTAACCTGTCCACATTCTACCATGTTTTTCCCATCTCCCTTCAAAATAGGGCTGATTACAGAAATCAGTTCCAAACAAGTAATTGAATTACAAAAGGGTTTTTATCTGCCTGTCTGTTCCTTTCCATAGTAAATGTAGGTAGGGGTAAGGTATATGTTATGTTATTAACACCTTTAGTTAGAAAGTTAGCCTTGTACTGAGACTGAAATATCTTTATTTCTTAACCTATTAATCTCATTTTCTCTATATCTTCTATATAGCTTCACTTGTTAGAAAGCATTCATTCTGTATTGGCAAATCTGTGACTGTTATTGTCGTACATGCTACATTCCCACATGTAAATATTGCCTCTTCATTCTTCATTTATTAGTGATGACAATTTTAGCTCGATAAAACTGTCACTTGTATAGCCCTCAAATATAACTCAGCTATAGTCTTGTAATAGATTTCAAGCAAACATTTAGGCACCATAATAAAAGTAAAGTCCCAAACAGCATGGTTTTAAAGTAAGATATTATCACTCAAGTCAAACAACAAAACAGCAACAGTGGTAAGTAACAGCAGTAATAATGTTATTGTTAGAGAACTGCATCCTGAGCTGTTACAACTAAATATAAATAACATGTACAGGAAATAAAACCATCTGTCAGTATAAAGCGAGTTCTTAAATTATCTGGAAAATGTACCATGGTTCGTAGAAATTGCATTCACTGTCATTCAATATCCTAAAACCAGAAGAGTATGGTAATGCTCTCTAAAGTAGTGTCAAACTCCTTCATATCACATGCATATCCACCCACAATTTGCAGTAGGCCATTCTTGAGCTATTTCAATAATCACAGCCCGAAGGCAGGAGTACTACTGAAAGGCACCAATTAAATGCAGGGGTCTATATTATATGTATGAAGTTTTATAACTTCGAATACCATATAATCAACACCATATGGTCGACGTTATAAAACTTAAAATAGTGAAAAATAAATAAATAAAAGAATAAACCCTAAACTAAGGGTTGTAGGCAGGGGGGCAAGCCCCCTGCAGTCCCACACCCCATGCTCTTTAAATATAACAACTCCGAGACCGCACTAGAATGCGGTAAAGGGAATATTTCCCTTTACTGCACTGTAGTGCGATCTCGGAGTTGGCATATTTAAAGAGCGGGGGGTGTGGGGGTGCAGGGGGGGCTTGCCCCCCATCTTTAACCCGTTAGGTTACTTTTTTTTTTTTTACTATTCGAAGTTTTATAACTTTGACCATATGGTGTTGATCATATGGTATTCGAAGTTATAAAACTTTGTTCAAATAATATAGACCTGAAATGCAGAGGTAGGAGTGAGTGACAGCAGGCTAGCAGTGACACTGGATACCTCAGTTTATCTATGTGTCACACAATAAAGCAAAATAAATTAAAAGGTTTAACTGTCAAATCAGCAGCACCTAGATAGTATAGTTTTCCTAGGCACTGATAACAACACAGCAGCCTCTCAGACATGGCCACTTTCTCCAGTGCTGTTTTCATAAGATTGCCTAAATGTGGAAGCCCCAGTGAAAGCAAGCAATAAAATATGGAGCTGTTAGGGAATGACAGCATGCAAATATATGAGGTACTACAGTTTCCCTGCATGTCACACAATGAAATAAAATTAAGTAAAAGGCTTAATATTCAAAGCAGCAGAACCTAGGTATCACAGTTTCCCTAGTCACTGACAAATCACCACACAGCAACCTCATAAACATGGCTGCCCTACTCCTAAGCTTCTTAAATAAGCACAGCCCAAAGCTGCTGTACCACTGAAATGTGCCAATTAAATGTAATGCTAGGGATGACTGACAGCATGCAGAAAAATACACTTTTACTAGCATACTACACAATAAAACAACATCAATTTAAAACGTTTAACACTGAAAGTAATGGCACCTAGGTACTACAGTTTCCCAAGGCACTGACAACACAGAAGCCAGTCTAAGCAAACTGTTTGACTTCAAAACAACATTGCTATTGTGTCAAAAATTAGAAACATGAAATCATATAGTTACAAACTTGCAAACAAAGATCCTGAGCTATTTTTCCATTTTGTACAGATTCTGACAGGTGACCTGTAGAATTGTTAAGGACTCCTTGGTCCTTGCATTATTTTCTTTCTCTTGTGTGGCACAAAGTAGTAACAAAAGCAAGCGTGGCTCTAATTTTAGAAGGTAGACAATAACACCAAGACTACAGATAGTTTTACCTTCAAAATTACTCCCTTACTGTTAAATACTCTCCCTCTAAGCTTAAAGAATAATCCCTGCATACATACATTTATTTGCTACAATGGCTTGAACTTCCTATCTTCACTATTTCCCACTCTTAACTATACACAGCATCTTTTATAAACCTTTATCCTACCCAGCCCTCAGTCATATCCCCAGTCCCCAACAGAACCCCAAGGTCTGAAAACAAAAAAACTCCTAGCTGTTTCAAATCCATCCAAAGTACTGGGTCAAAGCTTATATTCTTACTCAGCAGCTAAAAATCTGAAACTCCATTCCCCTCACTGCCAGAACAATATTTAACCTGATTCCCTTCAAATCCTTAAAAGAATGCCTAAACAAAACCTGGATATGCTCCTGCTCCAATCATGGCTGACATAACTTTCTAAATTATCTCTCCCCTGGTAGACATAACTGTATAAGTCCTCCTCATCCCTCTTTTCCTCACTTCTACCATTTCTACACTTCTTCTCACTGTATACACAACTGTTCTCTAATATCTGTCTACCCCTCAACCCTTTCTCTAAACACTCCTTCCCTTATTTCTCAAGTATCTTAGTTCCTCTTAATACTTCCTGCTTATACCTCACATATTCCCAGCTCCTTTCACCCTTCAACCTACCTTACAATACCACACAGAATCTTTCTTTCTCTATAGCCTTACAGCCCTCTCTTCACTATTCTCACACCTCTCAATGTTCTATTCTCACACCTCTCAATGTTTCTCTGCCTCCTTTCTAAATATATTGACCAACCTTTGGCAATAACTTTTTCTCCAGTATTATTATCTGCATGCTTTGCTAATATAATGTAATATATATTCTGTTCAACAATATATCCTCAGTATCTAATCACTTATACAAGTGAATTATAATATATATTATTCTTTTTATGATACTAAACTACCCACCCTCTGCATAAGTGGAGAAATAATAATAATTATTTACATAGATGTCTGATTATAGCAATAATTTTATGCTATTAAGGTTGGAGCTTATCTCCATGAATCACTGCAGAAAATGGGTATTTTTGACCCAGATGGACTTTTCCGGTAAACAAATGTCAAATAAATAAATAAATGTATAACATTTATATATGTGACAGGAATTCCCAACAGTGGATGATGACATACAGGTGTATGAATGGCCAGTAGGTTGTAATATTTTAAACAAAGTTCATCTTCTGAGAAGAAGGATATGATTCTCTGTTAAAATGGTGCTCCTCTTCCATTTTGTAGCATAGTTATTCTTCATGGAAGGCTTCCTGGTTGCCTACAGTACTTCCATGATTTCTTCCAGGAGGTCCAGTAGAATAAGTGTTATTACCGCAGAAATCAACTCTTGAGATGGAAGCCGTCACACTCCAGAAATGGGGTGCCAAACACCTGCTCTAAAATCAAGCTGGGAAAGAAAGTCATGAAACAAGTTTTTCATGAAACAATTTGTTTGTGATCCATAATGGTGATGTCAGTTAGCATCTTATGAACCTATTTCTCACCTGTTCACATAATGAGCAGGAAGTCTAAGAATCTATGAGGAAGCCTTCCATGAAGAACAGCTATGCCACAAAGTAGAAGCGGATCATCATTTTAACAGAAAATCATATCATTCTTCTCAGATGATGAACTTTCAAGCCTGCAGTGACATATCTCAGACACTTGTTTGAGTTTCAGTTACTACAGTGTCAAGTAGCGCACATCCACATTATTAGCATACCATGACCAGATAAAGAACAGAGGAGTGACTAGGCATAAGCTGAACACATGGCTTTCAATTGGATTCTCCATCCCCAGGCTAATTTAGTAAAAAGCTTTCTCCTCCTTAGAACATGAATTTCATTAGGAAATTACACATACAGCTACCATTTTGAACTCTGAAATTTGTCTGTTGGAAGATTTCAATCTTGATAGCAATTATTTTTGCCAGATTGATTTTTGAACTACAGGTCTTGGGAAATATGGCACTCTATCTGATGCCCCAAAACAATAGGTATTGTTTAGAACTAGCCTTTTCTTTCCTTCAAGACATGAAGTCCACACTGTTACTTGCCCATTCCATCTAACCTCATGATTTTTTTTCTCAGGGGCATAGTCCAGGAAGAATACATCTTCCAAACCTTTGTTAATGAAAGTTGAACAGCTGCTTATCTCTTTTTCCTCCCAGTAAGGTGTGTGTTGACATTGCAATAGAGATGAATTCCAAATGGATTTCAACCTGCAACGGCCTCTGTCATTAGTTAGCTACACTTCCATTTACTAATCAGTCACCAACTGGTTTCAGAGTTACCTGTCTGACCACCAACAATCCGTTGTATGGCAGAATGACATATCTCCCCAACTACCTGTGGGTTCCCCAAGGATCCATCCTTGGACCCCTACTCTTCTCTGTTTTCACAAATAATATAGCCTCTGCCACCACACATGGCACACTCATACAATACGCAGATGACTTGAGCATCATCTGCTCAGCCCAGTCCCTACCCAAACTGCAAAAAGTCACACAGGAAGCCTTTAACTCTGTTGAAACTTGGTTATCTAATGCCCAATTAATACTCAACCCAAACAAAACTAAACTACTCATCTTCCAACCCACCAAACATACTCAAAACAACTCTCACTTTAACATCACAGCAAAAGACAACACCACTATATACCCAACTGAACACACCAGATTGCTAGGAATGGAAATAGACAATAAACTAAAATTTGACATTCACATATCCATGACCATAAAAAAAGTCCACAAAAAACTAGGAGCGTTATACAGAAATAAGCATCTTCTCACCAAAGAAGCAAAGATTTCAATAGCAAATTCCCACCTTATCTCCACCCTACTTTATGCCTCTCCAATATATACCAACCTAAGGCAATGCGATCTAAACAAGCTAGAGACCTACTACAACAAAATTGCCAAATTCGCCACAGGGGCATCCTACTGTAGTCACCACATTCTCTCACTTGCTGAACTGGGCTGGCTTGAACTCCCTAACCTCCTTCAATAGTATCAACTCTCACTTGCACACAAACTAGTAAACCATTCACTAAATGTCCCATCCCTCCAGAATCTACTCCAACCCTATCACACCACCAGACCACTAAGATCCAGCAACAAAAATCACTTGCAGATCACTAAAGCCAATAACTCTGCTGGTGAAGCACTATTCTCTTGCACCATAGCCAAATTATGGAACTCCCTCCCACCCACAATTACCTCAGTACCATCATGCACCTACTTCAAAACTTTACTAAAAGCGCAACTAAAAACATGCTGGCTCTGCCCTTGCAACTCCCACTCTAATATCACCCACCCCATCCAACCACTACCTTTCTTTCCACTCCACTAACTACCTTGATTATAGCAAGCTCAGATGCTCATAAGCCTAGTACTTATACAGCAGGAACTTCTTATTATAACATTTGTTAATGTCTGTTATGTACTTCACATATAAAGATTCTAGTTGTCTACTGATGTACTATGTTCTTCATCTGTAAATATGTTGTAAGTAATTGCTATGTAAATTGTTAATCGCTATGTAATCCAATGTAACTACTGTTTGTTTATTTTAACTGTGGAGCTTTTCTCCCCGGGCCTCTGCTGAAAATGGACCTAAGTCCAGTTGGACACTCCCGGTCAACAAATATAAATAAATAATGTTTTAAAGGGTCATTCTACCTTGAGGGTGGTTACTGTACATGCTGGTTTTAGGAATATCACATGGTGACCATTTGTACTGAAGCCACTTGATCCTTGGTGCTTATCTTCACTAAACATGTATTTAGATCTGAATGTTAACTTAAAGAATAGAACATTCTTTGGTGCATACGCATTTACATATTCTATTTACTATCCATCCCACTCTCAAATGTTCACTGTGGATGTGCAAAAGCCATAAACAGAGGTTAGAAAGCCCTGGTAAAGGAACAACAGCTAAGGACCCACAGCAACTGGCCATCACCCTGAGTGTACTTCCCAGGTAAGGACTCTGAACCCTGTATACCTGGACTTCTTACAACTAATGTATGTTTAGTAACTCATTTATGAATTTTCATCCTACCTTCTGCTTTACGGATACTTGCACATCCCATGAATCACTAATATAACCCCTACCTTCAGCTTATCAACTGCCCTTCTAGCCTTTTCAACTCCCACCCTTGTACAGCTTTAACTGGAAACTATTGCTAGCCCCTTCAGCATTTCTAGTTTAGGAACAGACAGAAATGCTAAGCAGCTAAACCTCTTATAGTGAGCTTTACTTTTCAAACAGTCAGACCTGTAAGTCACCAACCTGACTCTGACTGATTGTTTCCAGCCAGAAAGGCATCCGTGGTTCTGGTTAAGTAAAATCTGCTGTCTTCCATGATTTCTTTTTTTTTCAGAGAACCAGGGAGCTCCCATGAGCATTTGCGGCATTTAAAGTTCTTGTTTGGCACCATATGCCATCTTCTATCCATCCCACTCCCGAACGCTCACTGTGGATGTGCAATAGCCGTAAACAGATAATACAATGGCTTTATTGTAAAATTTCATTGCTGTTCCACCTAAATGCTGTCTTAAATCTGCACACTTGCTGGCAAACCAGGTTAGCTATCTGCCATACTAGACATTGCATTATGTTTTTCTGTACTGAAATGGAGTAAACCGGAGTCACATTAGTGTTTAGATTGTACTGTAACACAGTAAGCACGGGTAAATGTGTAAAGGCTAGGTTATTAGTAAACTAACATAATCGAACACTGCAAGGTTCATATTTTGAAAACACTGTACCACATGGATTCACAATGCAGTGAAATTGCCATTTTAATGAAGCCATTTATACAATATATAAGAATGTAAAGAAATTGCGCAGCAGAATGAAAAAGTAACTGCATGTACTGTTAGAGTGTGTCACTAAGGTAACTGAGGAGTATACCCATTCCTGTTTTATACAGTTGTGGTATGTCTGTCCTCAGCTAGTAAGAACAATACAGCATTTTACTGAATGCTATAGTTGCTACAAAAAAACTGCATAAAGAATCATAATAATTGTTGAGTGGAGACATTCCTGACATTATTTATACTGAACCTTATTTCCATACTGTTTAATGAAAGGTTCTCAAAGGTGTGGATAAAATAACTGTTATATGACTACAAAAGAACTGAGTATGGTACCATGATACTTGTTGTGGGGACATTTTTCTGATGTTATTTGCACTGTACCTTATTAGTATAATGTTAATGTACTGTTCTTAAAGGTGTGGGTATAATAATTGCTTTCTGAATATTCCTGTATTTGCTGCTACAGAAATTAACCAGGCAAGGTCATTAAATGTTTCCTCATTGCTACACCTTCTATTTGCCTATACAGTTGACCCATATCCTTGCCTGACTACTGCAATATTGCTCATAAATCTGCAACCTCTATTTTTGTCTTGGCCAGTCGTATTACCTTTTCTCTCCCTACCTTACCTTCTATACTCTCTCCCATAAGACCTGCACCAGTCTCTCACTGCAATCTCTCACCCATGCTCCCTCATCTATACCTCCCAATTCTTGTTAATTACGACATTTTCATAACATAGTTTGCCACAACAAGCCTTCCAATCCCTATCTATTAACAACATTAGTTTCTTGTAAGCTGCCATAACAGTCCTCTCCCACATTGCTTATCTGTGTTCTCTTATCTCTGACCTATGCCCTCATTTTTACATACTTTGTTTTGCAGAGGTTGGAAAGCCCTTGTAAAGGAACAACAGCTGAGGACCCACAGTAACTGGCCATCACCCAGAGTGTACTTCCCAAGCAAGGACTCTGAATCCTGTATACCTGGACTTCTTACAACTAATGTATGTTTAGTAACTCATTTATGAATTTTCATCCTACCTCCTGCTTTACGGATACTTGCACATCCCATGAGTCACTAATATAGCATCTACCTTCAGCTTACCAGCTGCCCTTCTAGCCTTTTCAACTTTCACCCTTGTACAGCTTTAATTGGAAACTATTGCTAGCCCCTTCAGCATTTCTAGTTTAGGGCCAGACAAAAATGCTAAGCACCTAAACCTCTTAGAGTGAGCTTTACTTTTCAAACAGTCAGAACTGTAAGTCACCAACCTAACTCTGACTGATTGTTTCTAGCCAGAAAGGCATCCGTGGTTCTTCCTACTCCATTCACCCTGCGGGCTCACTCCACTCCCCTACCCTGCCCCCAATTCCCACCCACCCCCAGCACACCTGCTTTTATTCTACTCTTTCTCCAACCACTCAGCCTAATTACCCAATAGTAGCTCTTCCCTCATTACCCCACCTCCTTTCACCCATCCCACTTAAACACATCACTCTCTCTAACACCTCATCATTAAAGTCTCCTCCTCTTTTCTTATTATACTAAGAAAACCTTTATCTCTTTCTCACCCCTCTCTTACTTCATAGCCATTTCTCTTCTCCAAATTTATACCTATTATACTACCTTTGTCTAGATATGCTCCCCTTAATTCACCGCAACCTACGGGCCCACTGCTTCCTCTTTGTATTCCTAATTCCCCTATGCTATGCTAGCTCATATTCCTCCAATGCTCCTCCAATATTACCTTCAACAAAAACTACCACACAAACTCACCTTCACTCTCAATCTTATACTCATTTCCATTCTATCTCCTCTTCCCTTATTCAGCCTAACCCTCTGCACCAATTCTGCCCTAAAATCTTCTCCACCACAGCTACGATACTGACACCTAAACTAATGTTAGATCTACATAAACTCTTACATTGAAAACCTAAATGGTTAAAGGCTATTTCCTTTAATAATCTAGTCTTAGCTGGAGACATCCATCCCAACTCTGGTCCTAGTCCCATTACAAACAACACCTACCCCTCATCTCCTTCCTCCTCTTCCTCCCCCCACAACACTCTTAAACTCTTTACAATCAATGCCCAGAGTTTCAACAATAAAGTACAGCAATTTCATGCATGGCTAAGCCATAACCAACCCAACATCTTATACATCTACGAAACCTGCCTCAAACCCCATATCTCTGCCTCTGAAATCCTACCCGCAGGATTTCACATTCTCAGAAATGACTGATTAAATGAAAAAGGTGGTGGCACTGCCCTAATCTACTCCAGTCTTCTTACCTTAATTCCCCTTCAAATTCCAATTCCTCAATTCAAAAACACTGAACTAACAGTTGGTCTACTAAAAATGAATAACCACAAGAATATCTGCATCATTGCCCTATATATCTCACCTGGTAACAACATCTCTACCCTCGAAGATATTCTCCTATGGGCATCAACTGAAATTAACTATGAAACTTACATTCTAGGGGATGTAAATATTGACTGGAATAAAATCAATAGTCCCTCTCCCTCCCTATCCATTAACCTCTATAATTTTACTCAAGTAATCCTCTTCATCATCTAACCTAACAAAACAAATCCCCCAGGATCCACTATTGAATGGATCCTAATCACCCATCCAAATAGAATAACCAACTCTGGCACCATTCCCGACACCATTAGTGATCACCTCCCAGCTTTCATTCATCGTGCAACTAGTTCTACCTCACATCAGCACCAGTACATTCTCACTCACAACCTCAGCAGCTTCAACCCTACAACTTTCCCAAATATTCTCAAACAAATGAACTGGCAAATTCTAGATACCCTTCTTCTTGACAAGGCTATAGACTACTTCACCTCTGTCTTCCTAGACAGTCTAAACTCCATAGCCCACTAAGAAACAAAAGGATAAAAAGTAATATTGCTCCTTTGCTATCCAAGGACACAAAATTAATTATGCATCAAAGGGACAAATCATGGAAGCTTTACCAAAACAATAAACTGCCCAATAACCTGCTCCAATGCAAACAACTCCGTAACCTTGCAAAACAACTAATCACTAAGGACAAAATATCCTACTGTATTAAGCTCCAGTCCAATGATAATAAAAACCCCAAGCAATTCTGGAAATCCATAAACTCACTTCTTAATCCAGGCTCCAAGAATAACCTGGCTTGACCCAAGTAAATCTCACCTCAAATTAGGCTCCCAATTTAACTAATTTTTATAGAAACTATTTCTGACCTGACCAAGACTTTTCCCAACAATAATCCATCTGTCCCTCATTCTTCACCATCTAAGCCCCCTAATAACCTTCCCCTTATGTTTGAGCTTAAACCCATCTCTACTAACTTTATAAAAAGACTTCTATCCAAACTTAAACCTTGCTCCAATGTTCCTGACAATATTTCCTCCTCCTTCCTAAAATGTGCTGCTGATGGGATAGCACTCCCACTCAGCATAATTATTAACATATCTATAAAGGAATCATATGTCCCCAAACTCTGGCACTCAGCTTATATTCTTTCTCTTCACAAAGGAGGCAAAAACATCAACATCTCAAACTTCCGCCCCATTGCTTTGCTCTCACCAATCTCCAAAATCCTAGAGAAATGCATTCACCTCCAATTTATGCCTTTACTGACCCAAAACCAACTTCTTACCCCTACCCAGCATGGCTTCTGCCCAGGCCATAGCACTATAATCACTCTGCTCTCTTTCTTAGAAACTGTCAATCAAGCCCGAGATTCAGGACACTTAGTATCTACAGTTCTCCTTGATCTTTCTAAAGCATTCAACACTGTTTCACATAAACACCTTCCCTATCATCTCTCAAACCTATATCTCACACCATATACTTTATCCTTGTTCTCTAGTACCTGTCAGATAGATCATAGGCAGTTAAATGGAAGAACACCACCTCTTCCTTCTTACCTACCCCAACTGGCATACCACAGGGGTCCATCCTCGGACCTATGCTTTTTAACATCTTTATCAATAACTTCCACACTGCTATTGCTGATGCCAAAATCATTCAATATGCAGGTGATTCAACTTTAGTCTGGTCTGCCTCAAACCTCTCTGAACTGCTGACTAAGACCCAAACTGCTGAAAATTGGATGTGCCAATGTAAACAAATCAAAAATTATACTATTCCCTCCCACAAAGACTTACTCTTATGACAAAAATGCATTCAAAGTCCTTAGTCAAACCAACTCACCTATAGAAGTTATTCCTTTCACCAAACTTCTTGGCATTACTATAGACAAGCACCTCAAGTTTGATACCATATTCAACAAATTATAAAGAAAACCCACCAAAAGTTAGGTATGCTTTACAGGACCAAACTCTTTCTCTCCAACCCTACTAGCCATACTCTGGCCACTACTTATCTTCTTCCTTCCTTATTATATGGAGCCCCTCTTCTAACTAACCTGTCCTCCGCTATCACCTCCAAACTAGAAAACTGCTATAATAAAATCTCTAAATTTGCCACCAAATCCAAAACTTCCACCCATCACTGCCTTACTCTTCAACCTCTGAATTGGCTAGAACTCACAAACTACCTAGACTACCTCCAGCTCACCACTGCACACAGACTTGTATTTCACCCAACAAATGTCCTGCTCTAACAAACATCTTTCCCTCTTACACCCCTAACAGAACTCTCAGATCTGAACACCAAAACTTAACTACTATCCACAAACCTAAACGACCTGCTGGCCAACTTCTCCTCTCTTTCTCACTAGGCAAGAAATGGAATTCTTTCCCTTTCACTCTAAGGACAATATCAAACTCAGAAAACTTGAAAACCCAGCTTTTCACATACCTGTCCACTAAATGGAAATGCACCTGCTTTCACCCTACCTAATTCTGTTTAAGTATATGCCCCCAGGAGGTTTTCTCCTGGGTTCCTAAGCTCTCTATAACTCTCATAGCTATTTCCTAAGAGTGGATTCAAGCTCTCTGAAACTCCTATAGCTACTCAACACACGATTCCAACTCTGTAAATATTGTAAATAGCATCCTACTTTAAATGAGTGCATGTAAAGTGTTTCCATACTTACTTTAAATGTGTGTATGTACAGTGTTTCCACACGTAAAACGTAAGAATGTACGTTTAAATGAATCTGTACAGTACAACTCTTAAGATCTATCACAATGAACTTTGTTGCTCATGCTTGACATTGAATGTACATATTTGTAAACTGTTCTATATACTGTATCTTTTATACTTTAGTATCTTTACTATATTATGTATTTTGGAGCTTTTCTCTCTGGGCCTCCACTGAAAACGGACACATTTGGACCCAGTGGACTTCACCGGTAATCAAATTGGAAATAAATAAATAAATAAATTCCCAGATGACCTCACTGGCTTCCACCTACCCCGGGATTCACAAAAGCTAAAACTCTGTGCAGGAACAGTGTAGCAGCTCTTGCATGGGATTTGGCCACAGAGCGATTCAGCAAACAGCTGATCCGACAACCACGAGCCTGTCTACACTGTTCCTGCATGGAAGACCATGCAGCATGCTAATCACCTCATTTGCATGTGAAAAACATGCAAAATGAGGTGAATTAGTGATTCAGGAAGCTGCCAAGTCTCCATGCAGGAACAGTATCAGTGCAGAAATGTGTTCGGTTTAACTGAACACATTTCTGCAAAAAAGAAAATGGAGGCATGACTGCACAAATAAAAGCATGTATTCAAATCTGCAGGCATGCCAATGGCCAAATATATGGCCATTGGCATGAATATTTTTTTAATTTTAATAAAAAATAATATTTTTGTTTTTTGTGACCAATCTCAGCCATTTAAGCATAGTGCAGTGGCGTGCAAACATGATCGTGCAGAGAATAAAAAAAAGTGAAAACCCAAGTTTAAAGAAAATCTGCATTTTGCCATTATAGTCTAGGGCATGCAGAATCAAAACAATACCAGGGGACAGTGGTTGTCAAGGGGAAAGGCTCCATGTCAGTGCAGTATCTATGGTCTAAGGCAGTGGGGTATGCAAATGAGGGGGACATTTATTGAATCACAAAATATTCTAAGCCCAAAACCTGCACCTAACCATGTAGGTGCTAGAACAGGATCATGTAGGCAGGAGGTGCAAAAAGCATGAAAAGAGGGTGTATCATGCTTGCTGTAAGCACATTGGAGCACTGTTGCTCAGGTTTGTGATTAGCCAGGGGGGGGGCCATCCCATATAGCCATTTAGTGGGGGATGCTGGCAACACACTGGAGCCATGGATAATGACACCCATCTGAAATGCACATACACCCACACAGGAATTCCATAATGAGGCACAAGCACAAACCAGGATCATTATAGAGTGTGTGCTTGGGATGCTCAAGTCACGGTTCTGCTGCCTTGACATATCTGGTGGACATGTCTGACTTATATATCTGCCTGTCATCCTGATCCTGTCTGACTTATATTACCCAACTGTGGACTGGAAATCAGACCAGTCCAGAACATAAATGCACAGAGATTCCACCATTGTAATATATCACCAAGGTGCTGGACCATTTCCACAGCACCAGCAGTCGATTGCTTGTAGGCACACCCCTCAACAGGCTGGATTGTGCTAGAATATAGCATTTGGCCCATAAATCTTGTGTGTGCATCATCCATCCAATATTTCTCTGGTAAATCACAGTGATGATCTGAGGAAGTATGTCACCAGGTACTAAAACAATACATGACAGTGTCAAATGGCATATATGACAGATTAGATGTCTGTTAAAATAAGCCCTGTAACCCTAGCAACCCATACATTACTGAGAGAAATTGCCACAATCATTGTATGGCCCATTGTCCCCTCATTTTGATAGGCTATCTCCAGATATCCTGCACCAACAGGTTGAGAGGTATGGCTGTAGCACAAAACAAACCAGACTGGAGTACAACAATCCCTGGAATAGAGTCCTACATGCACTATAGAAGGACACACTGGGCATGGTCATACACTTAGAAAAATGTCAATAGGATCTAGGAATGAACAGGCCTTCCCCACCCATCCATTGTCCCACTGTGTGTGTGTGTGTGTGTGTGTGTGTGTGTGTGTGTGTGTGTGTGTGTGTGTGTGTGTGTGTGTGTGTGTGTCCATTCAAACCCAGTACACTTCCCAATTCCTTACTTTAGCAGTCCTTCAGATATCAGTAATCCTAGAAGTGCCTTCCTTCAGGCCTCAGCCCCATAAGCTCTGTGGCACTTGTGATAACTGCATAACACGATAGTACAAATAACTAGTTAGGAAGGAGTTCTAATCTTAATCCTGCCAGATGTAGAAGTGTGTGTGACAGTTGTGTGTGCAAGAGTGAGGGAGTTGTGTGTTTGCTTGTTTATAGGCGAAACAGTTTTATGCCATTCACACCCACGACACTTCACAGTGCCCCACCTTATCAGTCCAGATGATGTCAGTCCCTTATCAGCAACCTTGGCCAGCTGTCAGCTCTTTACGCTCAGTAGTGCATGTGATAAATGCTTAATGTGATAGTACAAATGACTAGTTTGGAAGGGGTTCTACTCTTGTATCCGGCAAATGTGGGTATGTATGTTTGTAAGTAGAAGTATTTTGATATGTTTCCCACCTACTGCCCTATTTTATCAGTCCTGCTGATTTCATTCCCCATATCAGCACCTTTGGCCAGCTCTCAGCTGAGTAAGCTCTGTAGCTCATGCAGTAACTGTGTAACACTATGGTACAAATTACTAGTTAGATAGGGGTTCTACTCTCACATCTGGTAAGTGGGTGTGAATGTGTGTCTGTTTGTCAGACAAAGCATTTTGATATGTTTCACACCCACTGCACTACTTAATCAGTCCTGCTGATGTCATTTCCTTTATAGGTTTACAAGTGTGTAGTAAGTAATGGCCCAGGAGCCTTAACAAGCCTAGCACATAGAAGAGCCCTGCCATTGTGCCACCCAATGTTATGTCCCAGTGCCTGTATCAAGTATAGCCACTGCAGTGATTCTTGGGTTGAACTGTCTATTACCCATCCACTCATCAAGATTTCTCTGGAACAGGGTCAGCTAGGTGCTCTGCATGACATTTATGGGAAGTGTATTCCAAAGCATGTGCAGTCTCTTAGTGAGGGACCTGTCCCACCAGCATGTTGTGGTGATTATGGTACTGAGGTAGAGGTCTCTACAGTGTGTGGTGTGGATGGATTTATATGTAGCATTTCTAAACCAGCTGGGTCAGACATGGCTTTGTAAGTCAAGCACAGATAGCTGCTAATTAGGTGATATGATACAGAGAATAGCTTGGGTCTTCTGAGTCTGTCTGTGTAGGATGTGTGTTTAATGCCTAGGAACCCCTTTGTGAGATGCTTCTGTGGTTTATCCAGATGTAGCAGGTGTCTAGTGAGGTACATGGCAAATGGGCTATAATACTTGGGGAGTGATCTAATGAGGGAATAGTAGACAGAGATCATTACCTCTGTCTTCTTGGATGCAAAACCCTAGGTAATGCAATGTACCATATATAAGGACTTCCTGACCACAGTTGCAATGTGGTGCTTCAAGGAGAAGTTGCTGTCAACCTATGTCCCCAGATCTATTATAATGCCTACAGTGTTCATTGGGCTCCCATTGATGTGGAACTTACTGGAAACTGAGTGTTTTACCAAAGGGGACAATGATGCATTTTGTGATGTTAAGCTTCTGGCCATGGTTTCTACACCACTCATTGGTCTCAATGAGGCCTTTCTGTAGGATATCTGCATCACTTGTGGAGTTCATGATAGCTCCCAGCTTGCAGTCCTCTGTGAACTTGGTCAGCCAGAATTCCTCTATGTTGGGCTGGACTACTGAGAAGCAGATGCTGGGCAGGAAACTATCCAGAACTGATCCCTGTGGGACTCCACTTGTGACTGCTTGCCAGTCTGACTTGAAGTTTACCACTGTCACACTGTGTGTTCTGTGAACCAATTTGCAAACCACCCACTGATATAGGGGTTGATGCCTAGTTTGTTGGGTTTACTAATAATCCCTGACTGAGGAATCATATCAGAAGCTTTGGCCAGATTGAGGTAGGCTGTGCCTTACTGTCATACACAGACCTGGTGACTCACTGAAAGACGTCAACCAGGTTGAGCAGGCACGATCTGCCATTCACAAAGCAAAACTGGGTACAGAGTTAGGAGATCACCCATTTCTTGGTCAATCAGGTCCCTGATGATGCCCCTATACCTGTACATAGTAGACTTGTCAGGCTAAGGGCCGAAAAATACCCAGAGTCTGCAGATGCTACCCCTTTATGGAGACGGATGACTGTAGCAGTGTGCCATTTTGAAAGGACAGAGCCTGAGGTAAGGCTGTGGCTGACCAGGGCACACAGATGTGGTGCCAGGTCTCTTTGTATCCCGGGGATCATTTCAGTGGCTCTGCTGGATAGAGGCATGGGGAACTAATCTAAGGGGGCGGCGAAAGCCAACACATTCTGGCTAGGCTTATAAATGCCTTCAGGCAGATAGCCTAGTACCTACCTATGAACCTATGAACCTATGTAGAATACAGTCACAGATATGTTGGGGGTCCCATGGAAGCTGTATTCTTGCCTGTGGACAATGCAGGTCTAACCTGGCCTGCAGTAATTCTGGGTGTCTGGCATTCATCTGCCATTGTCAATGTCCCTTTGGAGGAAGAGAGGGATAAAGCTGGCAGTGACTGTGTTGGCAATACTGTGGCCAATATCTGTTGTGTTAGGATAGGAATCAGCACTGTGCAGTAACTCACAGCACGTGTGTTTATTGCTGTGGAGGTTGTTGATATAACTATCAAAGGCTTTTGTGATTGTCGTCAGTGTCTGCTGCAAATCTGCCTTCATAGCAGACTGTAGGTAATTCTATGAGGGATCCCAAATTGTGTTTGAGGCTAATAAGGGGGTTCACCAGTCTTGGGACACCACCATTTTCTGCAACAGTGTCCTCCTTCTGTTGTATACTTTAATAATGGCAGGGGACCATCACAATGGTTTCCAGTGTTTGGAGGACAGTGTCTGTGTTCTGTTGGCTATGGCTAGTACCATGCATCCATGTACATGTTTGTGCAGTGCATATGTGTATGATGCAACAGTCATGCAGCTATTTCCCATTGGCATGGGTGCAGTGAAGGCATCCACCCCTGTTTTTATGACTGCAATGTCAGCATTGGAGAGATTTTGCATGGTGGTTACCTTTGTGGGGGGTGTGGGTGAGATGTTGAGCTCCGTGTTGATTACATCATATTTGGATCTAACCAGGTAGGGACTGACAACTGTGGTTGAGCAACAGTCCCATATGTAAGTAATCAACATATGTTAAGGTTGTTGCATCTTCTACTGGGGGTCAGTATGAGCTGGTCCAGGGCATTGGAACTGTTGAATTCCATGAAGCATTGGGCCAATGTACTGGTGCTTGACGACTTTCCCCCAGGTGATGAAGGGGTAGTCGAAGTCTCCTACTATGTCAGTGTTGGGCTGGACCTTCATAAATGCCAGGGTGTTGAGGACTGTGCATTGACAGTCTAGGGACATAGCTGGGGACTGATAGCAGGATATGGTGTGGATTGCACTATTCCCTAAAGTCAGTTTTACCGGAAGTACCTCTGATGCATTATGTTAGGATACTAGTCTGGAGGTGTGCATATAAATTATGGATATGGAGACAACACCACCTATGGAAATGTGGTCCATGTTTTGGCACTGACAGCTGTGGAATGCAACATGGCCTGTTAGAGCAGGGCTGCTGGCTGCTGCGCTGAACCAGCTCTCCGTTACAGCACAAATGTCAATGTCCTTCACTATGAGGAGTGCTTTGAGTGACTGCATCTTGACAATTAGATGTCTGCTGTTGAGCAGCATGACCTTTAGATTGCATACATGTCTTGCTGTTATGGTGGTAATTTGATTTGGAACATTGCCTAATAAGGCACTATAGGGGTGGCAAGACATTTACCCTGTACCTGGAAACTCAGGGCTGACAGATTTAGGACATCTCTGGAAAGGCATTAAGGTCTGTCTATCATGTTATCCCAATAAGAGAGATACTGGATCCCCTGAGAATGACACACAACACATAAGCCAATGTTGTAGTCAACTATCTGTTGATAGTACTGCAGCATCATTCTGGGTGATGGCAGTATACTGCTCAGGGCTACTGTCACACCTGCCTGGACCACATAATCCGAGTGTTCAACCATGTATCTTGTCATGTAGCCTAGGGAGGTGTGTCTCATGTCATTCACACCCACATGGATGATAACAGAGTGATACTTGTAGCTGTTGTGGAGTGGCCTGAATTGGTGTGTCATGTGTTGGATTCTGGGACGTGATAGACAGTTGGCTGTTACCTCCTCCATAATCAACATAATGAGTGGGACATATGTGTGCTGCAGTACTGAGTCACCCATGATCACTGTATTGTGCAAGGTGGTCAACCTTAGGAGCTTAGGTTGAGGGGCACACTGTGTAGGTGACATATGTGTCCTTTGGCATGTGCTATGTCATAGTGTCTGAGTGGATGTCTGTCTTGCTGGTCTGTGCTGTTTGTGTAAATGTCCATTGAGTGCCTCTGTGAAGGTGGGTGTGTGGCTTTTCAGTGTATGTCAGGGTTGTCATAGTGGGTGTTGTGGCAAGATATGTGGCCCACATGGTGTGGTGCAAGTGTTAATCTCATCCTCTTGACCGGCTAGTCCAGTCTTTGCTGGAGAGTACATATTTCCACATTTGCTAATATAGGGGTAACTCTCACTGGTCTGAGTGTTTGGAGTTTAGTGGAGAGGGTTGTCTGTGTACATGAGACAGCTGCAACAGTGCCTCAGAATGGACAAGTGCACCAGGTTAATGGGTGAAAGCACAGAAAACCACACTTCAATCATGCCATGAGGGGTAGTCATAAGTAGTAAGTACTGGGGCTAATTCCATGATGAACAAGTACTGCTGATGGCTCCCAGGTATGATACACTTATTGATACAATAATCTGTTGAAGTGCAAAGCTATAATTCTATTTGAAGTGCAAGACAGAAAGAACTAGCAAGATGTACTGGAGAAACTGAAGGCAGACTTCCTGCCACTTGTAATACTTTACCTCAGCTGTGAAGTTATCAGCACCTTTGGCCAGCTAGATAAACAAGAGTTCTAATCTCAATACTGGCAACTGTTTGTGTGAGAATCATGTACTGTGAAGGTTATACCATTTTGAGTTGTGCACCACCATACTCATATTAATTTAGTAGTTCTGTTGATGTCATTCACCTTACAAGTACCTTTGGATGAGGTAAAATTGTGTAAGCTCTGTGGCATGTCTGATAATTACATAACACTATAGTAGACATAAATAGGTAGGAGTTCTAATTTTAATGTTGGTGTGTGTATCATATCTTTTGTGGCTGAAACCATTTTGATGTGTGCACCATACATGACAGGTGACCACCTCCTCATGCCATTACGTTATATAGTGTAGTAATGGCATTTGCCTCACATGTAGCATGTGAAACCATTGCACAGCCCATAACAGTCATCTGTACAGATGTGTCTGGAACATCAAGACGTTTGGAACCTATTAGTGCTCTGCCTGCCTTAACAATGCCCATGTATGTGATATAGTTGCTAAATAGGCCACAGTGAGTGTACTGACACATATGGCAGCATCAGGTATCATACCTTTCTGAAACAGCATACTGATACGACATCTGCTACCCTCACACTTGCCAGGCTTGAAGATGCAATACATGGGTCCAGATGTTTGGTTTTACAAGTGAATTGTTCATGTCATGGGTCACATTAAAGGTTGGGAAAAGTATTGGCTGACATATTGTGGTCTCATCAGTATATATATCCCAAAAAAGAGGCCAGCATCAAGAGTGATACCTGAGTTTATTGCAAATTCAAACCAGTTTTGGCAGTCTTGCCTTCATCAGTGAATACTATAATCATCATATGTCATTCCTTTATACATCCTGCACATTATCCTAATTAAATATTTAAAGAGACAGTAGTATCCAGAGGCCAGTAATAATAAAAACTGGAAATACCTGTATTAGTATATGAATGAACATTCTCATATATAATTATTAAATCTTTTACATATTAGTTATAAATGGTCATTTAAACCAGGGGGAAAAGAGCTCCTAGCCTAATGATCCACATCCTTTCTTTGTCATTCAAAATACTGTGCCACCCTAATTTGTTCACTCTATCACCCACTATCTTATCAATAATACAAAAATGGAATATTGCTGATTTATGTTCACATACATGTTTGTAGAGGGCATTCATCATTCGTTTGTTGCGAATGTCACTAAGGTGTTCAGACATTTTTATTCTAAAAGGTCTAGAGGTTTGTCCAACATAAAAAGATGAACAGGAACATGTGGACAAGTAGACCAGCCAGTCTGTTCCACAATTTGCAAAATGTTTGATCTTGTGTACCATTTGAGTATTTTTACTGGAGAACTCCTTAGATTTAGGCATATATCTACAAAAGGAGCGATGTCCACAAGAAAATGACCCAACCAACAAGTCCCCTGTAATGGTAAATTGTTCCAAAGACTGATAACCACTTTTTGATTTATAGTGATTAAAGTGAGACCCCAGTGTGCGTCCCCTGTGATAAGAAAACTTACATCTATCCGTAAGAAGACTAGATAGTTCCTGATTAGCCTGAAGAATATTCCAGTTTTTATTAATAACATTTCTGATGGCATTGACATTCCTGCCATAGGTAGAAACAAATTGGATACTATCCACTGAGGTGGGTTTTTTCTTTTGTATTGCAATAATTCTGACCTGTCTTGTGCACTAGCCCAATTGTTAGCTGAAAGGATAGTTCCTGGTTTATAGCCCCTAGCTCTGAATCTGTGTATTAAATCAGTCTTATGATATTCATAATCAACATTGGAAGAGCAGATTCTTTTGATACGTAGAAATTGTGACTTTTGAATGTTCCTTATAATATGATCAGGGAGGAAACTAGTTGCCTGTAAAAGGCTGTTATACTCTGGATATTTGCGGAAGACCTGGGTCGACAACATGTGGTCTTGGTTTCTACAGATTTTCACATCAAGAAAGTTAATTTTTTGGTCGTGCATATTAAGCATAAATAATATTCCGTGTCCGCCCGCCAGACCATCCAACAGTCATCCAGGTACCTCTGCCAAATATCCATCTCTCCCTGAAAAATATTGTGTGATGTATCATATATAAGGAATTCCTCAAAATAGCCCATAAACAGATCCGCGTATATGGGGGCAAAGGATGCTCCCATAGCTGTACCAGGGACTTGCCAGTAACATTCTTGTTGGAAATAGAACACATTCTTTTTTAGAACATGTTCTGCCATACAGATAAGTAGAGTATTAAATCCTGGTGGAGAAATGTCTGCTTTATTAAGCCAATATTCTAAAGCCTCCAGCCCAGCCCAGTGTGGAATATTAGTGTATAACGCTGTGACATCCAATGTACACATTATCCAATCTGGTTCTAATTGAGTGTCACTTAGGATCCTCAGAAATTCTATTGTGTCCTTAATTCTGGATCTAACCATAGTTAGAAGGGGCTGTAGATATTTAGTGAGGAATCCTGATAATGGTTCCGTAAAAGACCCCATACCAGAAACTATTGGCCTTCCAGGTGTTTTTTGCAAGTTTTTATGAATTTTAGGTAACAAATATAATGTCTGCTTCTGGGGATTCTCAGCTGTAAGATGTTTAAGAACTGATGTACTAATAATGCCTTCCTCAGCTGCCAACTTCAGAAAGGAATCAATCTCCTTTTTAAATCATTTGGTTGGATCAAGAGGCATTGGCATGTAGTGTATCCCATTCCGGAGCTGTCTATGGGCCTCTGATAGGTAGTAATCCATATCCATAACTGCAACTGCTCCTCCTTTGTCAGCAGGAGTAATAACTATATCATAATTATTTTTTAATTCCCTAAGGGCTTATTGTTCCACTCTAGACAAATTGTGACCCAACATCTGGGTTTCATAACCATGAAAGTGTAGATCTTTAAGAACTGATTGTTGAAAAATGGGCACATATTTGTCCATAGGGGGCTGAAAAGTAGATTTTTTAAATGAAAATCAGTAGATATTTGAGAGTCAACCTGTTGACCAAAATATAATTTTAAATTCAACAGTCTACAAAATGACAAAACATCTTTCACAATACTGTCTTCATAAACATAGAAACCATATGTTAATCCATTGTTTAATAGTTTAATAGCAGTTTCAGATAGTGTTACATTGGAAATATTGAGTACATCTGAACATTCTGCTACTTGGGAATTATCATTTGTAACAGTGTTTTCAAACTCTCCATGTTTGTGATGTTTTCTTCCACCCCTGTGTTTCCTAGGCCTAAAGGGTGGTCGGCATTTCTTTGTTTCTTATGTGATGGGGACCCCTGAGTGAGCCCATGCTTTGTTTGCATAAAGGAGAATTCATCCCCTGATGTACTACTATAATCATTTTTAGATTTCTTTAAAATGGATCTGGGTCTCTTCCTTCTGGGTCTAGTCCCCCTATATTCCCCATCAGCAAAGGTGACATTCTTTTTAATACCAAAAGGTTTGCCCTGTTCATAATCCGTCAAATCCCTATGAAATTTGTGTAGTTTCTTACTTCTTAAATTCTTCTCTGTTGTTAGTAAATCCTTGGATAGTTTCTGAAGACATTCTTGGTATAATGTCTGACCCTCATATGTCTTAATTTCCTCACAAATATGTTGGGTTTCTGTAATATTGGTCTGAATTGACCATTCATAAAAGGAAGACAATATTTTCACAAATGACATGGTTGCATCTTGCTGAGCTTCTGCCCATTCCTCATATAGCCTATCATCTGGATTACTGACATATGGTTGTGACCGAATTCTCAAACCCCTTGGAGTTATATTTTTGGCATGATAGGCCTTAAATAGCTTAAGGTACCAAACTGAACTGTGTAAATTGGTCATACTTTTAGTCAATTTGATAAAAAGATTCTTACAAAGGTCATTTGGGTCCTTGGTGTCTTCAGTAGTAAGACCACCATTATTCTGAACCCCAAACACTTGAAGATCATTTTTATCTGCAGATAAACCCTGCAGTATAGTAACTAAGTCCATGGTAAATGTCTCTAATTATGCTCTGAGATCAACCCAAAAATCATTAATACAGGGGAAGAAAATACAGTGGGTATGTGGATCTCTTTGATCAAACAAATCCATTTGGATTGGTAAAATACTCAAAAATATAGTACAAAATCCCTTCTTATTCTATGTCAGTTATTAACTCCAAAAAATATCTAATAATTATTTGGGAGAATATACCCAGATGATCATTGCTATACATATATAGTATTCTCCCTATTAGAACTGGTTTTCAACCACAATATAGACAGTAATACATTTCAAAAAATTTTAACAATATACAGAGAAAATTAACAATCTATTATTCTCTAAAAAAGAGAAAAAATCATTTGTTTGTAAGGAAACACAATATGTAAATGTAAATGTTGTTACCCTGTAAAGCAAGGATTTACATGAGTCATTTGGTATTTAAAATAAATATCCTCCTGATCTTTGATGTTAAGTGGGGACAATTATATATGGCCTGATATATTAAATATTATGAAAACACACATAATTCGATTGAACAGTAATGTCTGTAGTTTGAACAATAAATAATATCAGAAAAACATCCAATTTTGTATGCGAGTCATAAAATCCCACATAAGTGAGTGAAAGAGCATGATCAAAATAACTGTGACCCACAAAAGGTGTATTATGCACGATATGATTTGGTTTGAATATGTAAACGGGCTGCCACAATGCACCCTAGTATGCATATATCAAAAATCTTGGTCATATATCTATTATAAAACAATACACCTATAACCAAAGTTCCTACATGTGAAATATGAAAAACAGTATACCTATTGTAGTTGTCCAAAGTTCCATATACAAGATAATACCCAGTTGTAATAATTTAAGTCCAAAATGTACCAAATTATGTCACAAAGCTTGTAATTTATGCCTCCAGTTGCTCTACATGCCACAATGATCCTTCGATCCTATTGCTGCGAAACAGTAGAGCAATTCAATATTGTGGCCTCTATGAACTGTCCCAAAAGGCCCCTATAATCTATACGCCACAACGATCCTTCGATCCAGTTGTTGCAATCAGATATAACACGTTATAACCAAGCTTCATATGTTAAATGTCAATAAGTTGTTCCAAAAGGCCCAAGTAAGTCCATAAATACACACCTGCCCTGTAGTTTTGTAATTGCTTGATGCGGTACAATATGGCGAACTGAACACTTGTATGAATAACATAAACGTCTACAATAGTTCCATCTGCCACAATGATCCTTTGATCCTGTTGTCACAGTCCCATAGGCTTGATTACATAACCAAAGACCTTAGTTTTTAAAAAATGGATCTCATAAATAGTAAGCCACTATCTCGGTTCCGTTTGAGCTCCTATTTCTAATGTAAGATATTTTGAATGCCAAGATACCTGCCAAACAGCATTTCTTAAATAAATAACACTTCACTAAACATGTTATAACCAAGCTTCATATATTAAATGTCATTAAATTATTCCAAAAGGCCCAAGTAAGTCCATAAACACACACCTGCCCAGTAGTATTGTAATCGCTGGATGCAGTACAATATGGTGGACTGAACACTTGCATGAAAAACATAAAAAGTCTACACAGAAATACCTCACTGAACACAG
Source organism: Protopterus annectens (assembly GCF_019279795.1). Taxonomy (NCBI): domain Eukaryota; kingdom Metazoa; phylum Chordata; order Ceratodontiformes; family Protopteridae; genus Protopterus; species Protopterus annectens. The sequence goes on along the minus strand of NC_056728.1, from coordinate 499,386,205 downwards.
AAATACCTCACTAAAAGAATCACAGGCCTAAAGCAGATACCATATGCTGACCGTCTAAAAAACTCCAGCTATACTCTGTGGACTATCGTCTACTCAGAGGCGATCTCTGCTTAACATACATGGCCATGTGAAACCCTCAGCTGTTGGACATGCTCCACTTAAAGAAATCCCAATCCCTCAGAGCCACACGCTCTGGGGATCTAAACCTTATCATCGCAATGAACAAAACATGCTGGAGGGATAGGTTCCTGACCCAGAGACTCCCCATACTCTGGAATAGACTGCCCATACATGTCAAGCAGAGCTCCTCATTGGCCCTCTTCAAAAGGAACCTTGATGATTGGATGGGAGATAAGAAATTCACCCCGGGGAGCATGTCAGTCACCCTGCTAGACAGGGGCCCAGAGAAGTAAATATTGTGAGAAAAAATTTCCAGGGAATTGTTATGGCTAGGCTTGCATAGGCCTTAGGGCCGATAGCCTAGTACCAGCCTATGAACTTATGGTTACATCTGCCTCAACGATCCTTCGATCCCATTGTTACAGTCCCATAGGCTTGATTAAATAACCAAAGACCTTAGTTTTCCAAAAATGGATCTCATAAATAGTAAGCCACCATCTCGGTTCTGTTTAGGCTCATATTTCAGATGTAAGATATTTTAATCATCCGTTATGAAAACAGAGCATAGGCTCACTCAGGGGTCCCCAGCACATAAGAAACAAAGAAATGCCAACCACCCTTTAGGCCTAGGAAACACAGGTGTGGGAGAAAGCATCACAAACGTGGAGAATCTGGAAGCACTGTTACAAATGATAATTCCCAAGTAGCAGAATGCTCAAATGTGCTCAAAATTTCCTCTGTAACACTATCTGAAACTGCTATTAAACTATTAAACAAGGGACTAACATATGTTCCTGGTTTCTACATTTATGAAGATAGTATTGTGAAAGATCTTTTGTCATTTTGTAGACTGTTGAATTTAAAATTATATTTTGGTCAGCAGGTTGACTCTCAAATATCTACTAATTTTCATTAAAAAAAATCTACTTTTCAGACCCCATGGACAAATATGAGTCTAACTTTCAGCAATCAGTTCTTAAAGATCTACACTTTCATGGTTATGAAACCCGGATGTTGGGTCACAATTTGTCTAGAGTGGAACAACAAGCTCTTAGGGAATTAAAAAATAATCATGATATAGTTATTATTCCTGATGACAAAGGAAGAGCAGTTGTAGTTATGGATATGGATTACTACCTATCAGAGGCCCATAGACAGCTCTGGAATGAGATACAATGCATGCCAATGCCTCTTGATCCAACCAAACGATTTAAAAAGGAGATTGATTCCTTTTTGAAGTTGGCAGCTGAGGAAGGCATTATTAGTACATCAGCTCTTAAACATCTTACAGTTGAGGATCCCCAGAAGTAGACATTATATTTGTTATCTAAAATTCATAAAAACTTGCAAAAACCACCTGGAAGACCAATGGTTTCTGGTATGGGGTCGCTTACGGAACCATTATCAGGATTCCTCACTAAATATCTACAGCCCCTTTTGACTATGGTCAGATCCAGGATTAAGGACATTACAGAATTTCTGAGGATCCTAAGTGACATTCAGTTAGAACCAGATTGGATAATGTGTACATTGGATGTCATGGCGTTATATACTAATATTCCACACTGGGCTGGGCTGGAGGCTTTAAAATATTGGCTTAATAAAGCAGACATTTATCTACCAGGATTTAATACTCTACTTATCTGTATGGCAGAACATGTTCTAACAAAGAATGTGTTCTATTTCCAACAAGAATGTTACTGGCAAGTCCATGGTACAGCTATGGGAGCATCCTTTGCTCCCATATACGTGGATCTGTTTATGGGCTATTTTGAGGAATTCCTTATATATGATACATCACACAATATTTTTCAGGGGGAGATGGATATTTGGTGGCGATACCTGGACGACTGTCGGATGGTCTGGTGGGCGGACATGGAATATCTTTTGGAATTTGTCCAATACCTCAATGAAAACAAGTGGGGTATTGAATTTACGCTTAATATACACCACCAAGAAATTAACTTACTTGATGTTAAAATCTGTAGAAACCAAGACCACACTTTGTCAACCCAGGTCTTCCGCAAATATCCAGAGTATAACAGCCTTTTACAGGCAACTGGTTTACACCCTGATCATATTATATGGAACATTCCAAAGTCACAATTTCTACATATCAAAAGAATCTGCTCTTCCAATGTTGATTATGAATATCATAAGACTGATTTAATACACAGATTCAGAGCTAGGGGCTATAAACCAGGAACTATCCTTTCAGCTAACAATTGGGCTAGTGCACAAGACAGGTCAGAACTATTGCAATGCAAAAGAAAAAAAAAACACCTCAGTGGAGAGTATCCGATTTGTTACTAGATATGGCAGGAATATCAATGCCATCAGAAATGTTATTAATAAAAATTGGAATATCCTTCAGGCTAATCAGAAACTATCTAGTCTCCTTACGGATAGATGTAAGTTTTCTTATCGCAGGGGATGCACACTGGGGACTCACTTTAATCACTATAAATCAAAGGGTGGTAATCAGTCTTTGGAACAATTTACCATTACAGGGGACTTGTTGGTTGGGTCATTTTCTTGTGGATATTGCTCCTTTTGTAGATATATGCCTAAATCTAAGGAGTTCTCCAGTAAAAATACACAAATGGTACACAAGATCAAACATTTTGCAAATTGTGGAACAGACTGGGTGGTCTACTTGGCCACATGTTCCTGTTCATCTTTTTATGTTGGACAAACCTCTAGACATTTATGTTGGACAAACCTCTAGACCTTTTAGAATAAGAATGTCTGAACACCTTAGTGACATTCGCAACAAACGAATGACGAATGCCCTCTACAAACATGTATGTGAACATAAATCAACAATATTCCATTTTTGTATTATTGATAAGATAGTGGGTGATAGATTGAACAAGTTAGGGTGGCACAGTATTTTGAATGACAAAGAAAGGATGTGGATCATTAGGCTAGGAGCTCTTTTTTCCCCTGGTTTAAATGACCATTTATAACTAATATATAAAAGATTAAATAATTACATATGAGAATGTTCATTCATATACTAATAGAGGTATTTACAGTTTTTATTATTACTGGCCTCTGGATACTACTGTCTCTTTAAATATTTAATTAGGATAATGTGCTGGATGTATATAAGGAATGACATATGATGATTATGGTATTCACTGACGAAGGCAAGACTGTCGAAACTGGTTTGAATTTGCAATAAACTCAGGTATCACTCTTGGTGCTGGCCTCTTTTTTTGGATTTGGACTTTGCTTTTTGGCCGTTTGCACCTGCCCTACGTGCGAAGTTCATTTGGGCTCAATCAGTATATATCAGAAACAAATGGCATCTTAACAGGTGTCTGTGTATGCATTTTATATCCACTGTATAGCAGTAATGTTTCACAGATGTCCGTACCTTAATCAGTTTGTCCAACACATTTTGCTGGTGTCTGTCCAGATGTCTTGCACTGACAGGTTGTGAGGTATGCTACAGGAATGTTACATTCTCTTCAGATAGACCCCTGTAGTGACCACTGTGATACAATACAATAAACCCCACCACAAGTGAACATGCACATAAAGCAATATGGCTATTACTCATAGTTGTGTGCATGGTAACTTGCATGCCCTCCACAGGCCTGGGGTATTGCCAAAGCACAACTGAACAATTCCATACCAACTTTAGGCTGCTGTCCCATATGCAGACCAGAGTGACCTATGTAGTTGTGAGAGAGAGGTATTGTCAGCAGACTCACATGTGTCCTTGGTAAAGGATGGCTGCAGCATGTCTGCACATTTACAGTACAACACCCAATGCTACACAATTTGTTGTCCTTCACCATAGATTTGCACTTCTGTGCATCAGAAATTCCCATCCACAATTGCAATCTGACCTGGTACATGCATGCATATACTGTACAGATACAAGTATGTCTCTTACAGTAGTCTACTAATACCCACTGGGACCTTACCTGCATGTTCCATGTCCATTGTGTGGGTGCCACCCACCTCCAGCAAGTGGGGCTTTGCACCCTGGTGTCGAACTGTGATGGGTGGCCCAAGCTTGGCAAGGAGCTCCTCATTTGGTGTCACTGGGGGTTGCATGGCTGGGCTCCCACCTGTGGTTGTTGGGTCCCTGGCCATGGCAGCAGCCCTTTGCCAGGCATGGCATATGAGGTTGGTGGTATGATGCCGCACCTGCTCATATGTAAGTGTTTGCAGCCCCACCTAATTTACCCCGTGGACAGGGTCATCCCACAGGGTGGTCCTCTCCTGAAGATGTTGCTGGTCTCAGCCCAACAATGCTGTGTAGTTCTGTATTATGGCTTCCATTATCAGGTTCCATTCCGCTGGTGAAAAGGTCTCTCGCCAGTGATGTGATATTGCACCTGGTAGATACAAATAGGGAAACACATCACAGGACCCCATACATTTGGCAACAGTATGTCCAGTATCTGCACATGTACCTTGAATATCAGTAGCCACCACTTACAACCACAACATACCCCTGTAATCTATCAGCACAGTGTCAGCTTGCATTGCACCCCTGGTCCAGATGAATCATATTGCCCGTAGTGCGGGCAAGTTGTTTGCATAATCCATTATTCCTCATTCAGGTCTGTGTAAATGGATGACATTAGCCATCTTCCATGCAGATGGTGTGTGGATGGTGCTGCGGCTTGTTGTGACTACAGTGCATAATGCAGCTGGGAGCACATGCCTGAGTTCATGTAGGATGCAGACAGGGATGATATGACATCCCATGGATAATTACATTTGTTGCCTTTCAGTAAGCAATATGTACCTGCTCACTAGTGATGAGGGGAGGGGTGTGGGTGCAGTACATATCCACCTAAAGTGATGCTCAGCCGGAGGGGATGTTTGCCCTAAACCTATCTGCATCAGGTTGCCTGTAGCTATGTTTTGTGTGTGTGTGTGTGTGTGTGTGTGTGTGTGTGTGTGTGTGTGTGTGTGTGTGTGTGTGTGTGTGTGTGTGTGTGATCTGATTGGCCACCATTACAGGTTGGGTTGGTATGTTGCCTCCAAGATTTCAGACATAAAGGAAGATGGCCTTGTGATTGTCCCTGGTGGATGTCTCCAATTTGTACTCATAGTTGGCCTTACAGTAATCCACCTGTGACCTTAAATGCTTGTTCAGACAATGGCTGACTTGATGCCAGATAAGTTCCTGACCCTACTTTGCCCTGTACAGCCACTATAGGGACCAAGTCTGTGGTTTGTGCAATGCTGCTGTCCAGCAAAGGGGATTGCTCTATGTTGGTGGAGGCAGGTATGACAAGTAAGGTATTGCTGAGTCCATACAGCCATGTATGTGTTCAATCAGTTGTTTGTAGTGGGCATGGCCACAGTCATAACACAGTTGGACCATTCTCCTATTTAGTAATGATAATCATGTTTATTGTACTAACCATCACTGTGTCAGGGCAATGCAACAACCAGTAGCTGTAGAAATGTCACTCTTTTGGGTGCACAGTAACTAAGATTATACACGTGTACAACATGTACAGCTATTTTAACTGCCATTTTGCACCCCATGTCTGTTTTAATGAGTTGGACACATGCACCTACTCATACTGACATGTGCATAGCTAATACCTCACATACATGTCTGTTCTATGTCAGTATGGCACACTATATTCACAGTCTTTCTGTGCAGTCATCCCTCTCAACCTGCTACAGCAGGACATCTGCAGGATGCCATGCATACATGGGGGCAATGGGACAAAATCAGTGACAGTGTCTCAATATTGTTGTAACATACTTGAGTCATTCAATAGCACAGTAGCCTTTGTACTGACAAGCATCCCTTGGAGGATGTCCAACAGTGATATGGCAGGAAAGAGGGGAAAGGCTAGGAGGGTGGTATTGAGGGTACAAATAGTTAATGTTGGCAGTATGAGTGGTATAGGGACCAGGTTAGCTGATATGATGGCCAGGGGATGGTTGATATATTATGTGTGTGCAATAGACCACATGGAAGGGGATTATGGCTGGGTGTATGGTAGGCAGGTCACAATTGTGCTATCAAGGTGTGAACTATAGGTGGAAGGGGGTAGGGCTTCTGCTGAAGGAACAGTATGCCAAGAGTGTTTTTGGAGGATGACATATGTTTCTGATAGAGTGATGTTTCTGAAGCTGTAAGCTGATGGTGTAATGATGACTGTTGTTAGTGCATATGCTATGCAAGTTGATTGTGCGATGGATGAGAAAGAGAAATGTGACATCAGTTGGATGACATGGTGATGACTGTACTCAAGAGTGACAGACTGGTTATTGCAGCAGATGTCAATGGGTATGTTGGTGAAGAGAACAGAGGGGATGGAGGATTGATGGGTATATATGGTGTTAAAAGGAGTAGAGAAGGTGAGATGGTAGTGGATTTTGCAAAAAGGATGGACATGGCTGTGGTGAATATGCACTATAACACAAGGGAGGAGCATAGGGTGACATACAAGAGTGGAATAAGATGCACACAGGTGGAATATATCCAGTGTAGGAGGGCCAGTTTGAAGGAGATTGGAGACTGTAACGCGGTGACAGGGAAAGTGTATTTAGGCAGTAGAGAATGTTGGTATGTGAGATGATGTTGGTGATTGAGATGAGGAGTGTGGGGGCAGCACCAAGGATCAAATGGTGTGAACTGGAAAAGTGTGCTTCTGAGGTGGAGTTCAGGGAAGAGTTCAGACAGGCACTGGGTGGCAGTGACAATCTAACAAATATCTTGTTAAGTACAGCAGAGCTGGTAAGGCAGACAACTGGACAGGTGCTTATGGTGACATGTGGATGGATGAAGCAGTACAAGGACACCTGTTGGTGGACTGAGGAAGTACTAGGCAGTATACAGAGACAGAAATTGGGGAAGAAGGAGTGGGATTGTCAGAGAGATGAGGAAAGTAGGCAGGAGTATGAGGAGATGATGTGCATGGCAAAGAGAGAGGTGGCAAAGGCTGAGGATGGGCATATGAAGAGTTGTATGACAGGTTGGACACTAAGGAGGGATGAAAGGAATTGTACCGATTGGCTGGACAGATGCACTGAGCTAGGAAAGAGGTGCAGCCGATAAGGGTGATAAAGGATGATGAGGTATATGTACTCACAAGCGAGGAGAGTGTGTTGAGCACATGGACAGTGTACTTTGAGAGGCTGATGACTGAAGAGAATGAGACAGAGAAGGTTGGATGATGTGGGTATGATGAATCAGGAAATGGAATGGCTTAACAAGGAGGATGTAAGGATAGCTATGAAGAGATTGAATACTGGCAAGCCTGGTGGTCACATTACATACTTGTGGAAGCATGGGGTTGTTTAGGGGAAATGGCAGTGGTGTGTTAGCCAGACTGTTTACTGATATCCTACAAAGAGAGAGGTTGCATGAGGAGTGGAGAAAAAGTGCTTGGGCACAGTGGCAAGAATGAGGTTGATGTGCAGAGCTGTGATAATTACAGAGGGATAACATTTACCACTCACAGTATGGAGTTATGGGTAAGAGTAGTGGAAGCTAGGTTAAGCAGGCAGGTAAGGAGTAGTGGTCAGCAGTATGGTGTCATGCGTGAAAATGGCACTACCAATGTGATGTTTGCTCTGAGACTGTTACTGGTGGATTACAGAAATGGTCAGGAGTTGCTCTGTGTCTCTCTGAACTTACAGAAAGCATATGACAGGGTGCCTAGACAGGAGTTGTGGTATTGTATGATGAAGTCATGAGTGGAAGAGATATATGTAAGAGTGGTACAGGATATGTACAAGGGTAGTGTGGCAGCATTGAGGTCTGTATTGGGATTGATGAATGTGTTTAATGTGGAGGTGGTATGACATCAGGGATCAGCTGTGAACCCTTTCTGATTTGCAATGGTGATGGACAGGTTGACAGACAAGATCATACGGGAGTCCCCATTGACTATGTTGTTTGCAGATGACATTGTGATCTGTATTGAGAGTAGGGAACAACTTTTGGAGATCCTGGAGCAGTGGGCATATGCTCTAGAGAGGAGAGGAATGAAGGTCAGCAGCACTAGGACAGAATATCTGTGTGTGAATGAGAGGGAGGATAGTGGAATGTTGAGGATGCATGGAATACAGTTGGCAAAGGTAGATGTGTTCAAATGATTGGGATCAACATTTCAGAGTAATGAGGACTATGGAGGACAGGTGAAGAGAGTACAGACAGGAGGGAGAGGGTGGAGAAGAGTGTCAGGAGTGATTTATGACAGACGTGTACCGGTAAACGTTATATGTAAGGTCTACAAGAGGGTCGTGAGACCACTTATGTTATATGGGTTGGAGACAGTGGCACTGACAAAAAGGCAGGGGTCAGAGCTGCAAATGCAAGAGTTACAGATATTATGATTTGCACTGGGTGTGACAAGGGTGTAAAGGTTTAGCAATGTGTATATGACAGGCTCAGGCCATGTTGGAAGAATATGAGGCAGTGTTGGAGAGGCAGCATTACATCACTTTGGATACATGCTGAGGAGGGGTGCTGAGTATATTGTAAAAAGGATGGTAAGGATGTTGCTGCCAGGTATGTGGAAGAGAGGAGGGCCTCAAATAAGGTTTCTGGATGTGGTGAGAGAGGACATGCAGGTGGTTGGTGTGAGAGAGCAAGGTTCAGAGGACAGGCAGAAATGGCAATAGATGATCCACTGTGGCAATCCCAAATGGAAAAAGCCAGTAGACAATGAAGGGGGATGTTGTAATGTCAGTCTTCACAGATTTGGCAAGGAATTTTTAAGATTTCTAAAGATTAGGCAAACACTTTAACTTAGAATTATTTCAAACTGAACGTAATGCCTGTGACTGGAACCCTTTAAAAACCCTTCCACTTGAAGAGGCTGTAAAGTATTTTAACTCTAAATTCCTATCTATCCTAGATATGCATGCACCTAAACGTTCCATCAGAATGAAGTCCAACCCAGCCCCATGGCTCTCTAATGAAACCAGACATCAAATCCTGCTTAGAAACAAAGCATGGGCAAAGTGGAGAGCAAACGGAAATATCTCTGGTCAACTAAATTTTAAGCAACTGAAAAATAGTACAAAAAAGGCAATACTTACAGATAAAAAGAACTACTACTACTTTAAACTGCAGCAAACACATCAACATAATCTTCAATAGTTTTGGGCTAGTATCAATAAACTCCTTTCCCCAGGCCACTCTCAAACACCTACCCCACTTGATGCAGATCCAAATGCCCCCATCAAACTGCCAGTACCTTTAACTCTTTCTTCACAGACACCATACAATCTCTAGCTAGACAACTTATCCCAGACAATTCAAGCCTTCCCACTACCCCATCAGGCTCTCTACCTACATTTAAACTACAACCCATCTCTGCTACTCTCATCTATAAATTCATTCAAAACCTCAAGCCATGTACTCCTTCTGCTGACCAACTACCATCACAATATCTCCAAAAAGCAGCCAAAGCAATTGCCCACCCTATATATATCCTTATAAATAGAACAATCAAAGAGGGTACCATTCCAATTATTTGGAAAATCTCCCATATTATTCCCCTACATAAAGGTGGGAACTCAAATGACTACTCAAACTACTGACCTATAGCTCTCTTATCACCCCTAGCAAAAATTTTAGAAAAATGCATTCACAAACAACTTTTACATCATCTGTCACAATATAACATTATAGCAGACTGCCAACATGGCTTTAGGCCATCTCATAGTACCACTACTACCCTTTTATCCTTTACAGTTACCATTAATAGAAACCGCAATAAAAACATCCTCTCATCTGCACTCTTCATCGACTTTTCAAAAGCTTTCGACATGGTAAACCACACCCTCTTAATCAATATTCTTCAATCTCTTTCCTTTGACTCTCAAGCTGTTAAATGGTTCAGCTCCTACCTCAGCAACAGGCAACAGGCAGTTCTCTGGGAAAATCAAATTTCATCTGTTCTGCCGGTTACCCTCGGAGTCCCTCAAGGCACTATTCTTGGACCACTACTTTTCTCATTATTTATCAATGACCTCCACATAGCAATTCCTCAAGCCACCTGCATTCAATATGCAGATGATTCAACGCTTGTATGCTCAGCAACCTCCCCATCTGAACTTTATTCGCTTACTCAAAAGGTTTTTAATACTGTAGAAACATGGTTTACAAAGCGCTGTCTCCTCCTTAATGCCAAAAAAACCAAACTCCTTCTCTTTTCCACCACTACCAAGTCCTCCCCCTTAGATTTCTCAGTCTCTTCCAATAATGACACTGTTATATTCCCTGACTCTACTACTAAACTGTTAGGAATAACCATTGACAACTACCTTACCTTTGATCACCATATAAATAACACCATTAAAACAGTAAACAGAAAAATAGGCTCCTTATATAAAATAAAACCTTTCCTAACTCCAGTAGCCAGAACCAGAATTGCTCATTCCCATCTAATCTCTACTCTTCTGTATGCCTCACATATTTATACCAACCTAAAGAAACATAATCTCAACAAACTAGCAACTTCCTACAACAACATCGCCAGATTTGCCACTGGCAATCCCTTTAGAACCCACCACTGTTTGAATCTTCAGCAACTAGACTGGCTTGAATTCCAAAACCAACTGACAATCTCCCAACTTACGATTGCCCACAAAATATTTTATCAATCCAATGCTACCCCTATACTCTCCAATCTCCTTATCCCCTATAAAAATCTAAATTCCCTACGTTCTTCTAGCAAACTCCTCGCAACCATTATAAAATCTAACAACATGGCTGGTGACTCTCTATTTACTAACACAGCAGGAAAAAAATGGAACTTGCTACCTACTGAACTAACCCTAATCACACCCTTGCCTCTCTTTAAACAAAAACTTAAAAAACACCTCAAAATTCACTGGTTATGCCCCTGTAGCAACCCCGACTAACCACCCCCTCCACCCTCTCCTACCTCTGTACTTTATTTCACATTCCTTACAAACTTCAAAACTTTTAAATTCTTATACTTGCAAGTAAGTCTTGCACTGTTTCAAACTCTAATCTATATACTGCTGAATAATGTTCTACTAGAAGTGAAAACTTTCTTATGTATCTTACTGTGCTACATTCTATTGTTGATTTTCCAAGTATATATATTATTTAATGATGCTTTTTCAAGTGTAAATACTTTTATTATGTTATAATTCTTGCTGTATTTTTTTTTATCAATCCTTTCTTTTAACATGTAATTACATTTTAATTTTTTTTTTTCTATCTTGTTAGAGCTTTTCTCCCCGGGCCTCTACGGAAAATGGAAATATATCCAGCTAGACCAGCCCGGTTAACAAATGTAAAATAAAATAAAATAAATAAATAAATAAATTTGACTGACATAGCACAACTCTATGGGTAAATGACTACAAATATGAGGCACACATATGGTCAGTGTGCAGAACACTGGAACGTTGAATGGTATGAGCTCAGTATATAACATGCAGTTTAACACACACATTTGCAGCAGTACTTTACTCTGCACATGCTCTGTATAGTTGTGGTATATTTACAAGACAAAATGTGTATCGTAGTTATATGCACAGGTAACATAATGATATGTACAACATCCCAGTAGCTGGCCTAGTCACTACAGACAGAGCTACATGCTATGGCCATCAGTGCTGTTTAGCAGTACATCAGTACAGCAAGTCTTGTTGAGACATATGCTTTCAAACCCCTATTTTCCATTATTACAGACCACCTACTGCATTCAATTACATGCTTACTTGTTTCACATACCTTTTTTTCTGGATATTTCACAGATATAGCATTTCTTATTTTTTTTCTCACACTACATCAGCTTTGCACTGATGGGCTGTCTATGACAGAGGTGGTTTGAATAGATGGCAGCTTGCCTTTTGTAGGTAATGCTCATGACCTTGTGATGGCCTGAGCACCAACTGGTGTTCCCCATTTGCTGATTCCATGCCGAGCAGCTGTGTAGTTATTCCAATATCCATTGTCATGCCAACACACTCCTATAACTGAGTACTCCATGTAGGTGTTGCCCCCTTCCCTTACCTGTGAGGAACAGATCCTGGAGGTGTGTGAGCTAATACCTCTTAGAACAAGACCTGTGGAGACAAGCCAACTAAATGGTGAAGATTCAAGACTTAAGGTCAGAATATGAGTATTGCTGTTATGTTTTGAATACTGCTTGTTTAACAGGGTTTGTCTGAACATGCTACTTCTGCATGGGTTTTAGTCTGACAAAGTTCTGTGTCTGCATAGCTCTCAATTGTAGGGCTATCCGCATAATGGCCAGAGGTTTGCCTGTTATGTTTGGTCTGTTCCCCAGACAGGTGTTGTCCTTGGCAAATCAGTAGCATACTCTGGTGATTGCAGTCAGTACATGCCAACATTCATTTGTGTTTCAGACTTTATATCCCTCAGAAAAGATATGTTACAACAAACCATGTAACACCAGCAATTTTCTTAGTGGATAACAGCAATATTTCAAGTACGGCCATGTTTTTTTGGCCTCAGTCCCAAATTATGTCAGGCTTGGTACAGATGCCATACCGTAGGAGGTTGATAGGTAGGGTCTACCATTATTTTGTTCTGTCATTCCTGCTGAGGGGAAAGGTTGGACAACATGTGGGACTCTGTACATTCAAGAGGTTGGTGTATGGAGAATGCTCTTAGATGCCCTTGTGACCTATTTTATGTAGGGGAGAATAACAAGTGTTTTAAAACTAGGCTCTTAGAATATGTGAGACACATTACTGATGAGGAAGAAGTCAGTTCTATAGCTGTACATTTCAATAATTCTCACCATGGGGGCAGTAGTCATGAAAGAAGATTTGTTATGTACAGAATCAGTTTAAATTCTTAAATGTGATACTTTATCTCGTAGGGGATTGAATATATAATGTAATTGGAGACTGTGTATATATATATATGTAATTAAGTGTAGTGGGTTACAAGGTACTGCTTTGGAAAAAGTCTATTTCTCAGTTTGGTCAAACAGTCATAAAAGAACAATTGTTATGTACAGAATCAATGTATGTTTTTAAATGTGATACTTTGTCCCCTAGGGGGTTGACTGAGGAGTGTAATTGGAGGCTATATTATTAAATGTACTTAACTGTTAATTGCTTCTTCTAATTAAGGAAAGCATTTCTTGTAATGCATTACTCCTTGAAGGCTTTGGCCAAGACATCAGAGTAAAATGAACTTGTGTGAATTACTAGCTGTTTGTATTTTTGTTGACTATCTTCACTCATTGTAGTTGTGTTGCTAGGAGGTCACTGTATATGTCTGGCCAGTGCATATGGCCTATCATGGTTTTATAGCAGCGTACTGTTCACTTATTATTTGGACAGGGGTGCAGATGTGAGTGTCATGGGTCCTTTCGTATCCAACTGTGCATTCTGCCCCAGTTATGGGTGGTCTATCAGTAGCATATGTTTGTATGGCATTTACAGATATGTATGCATATATATATTTTTATGTCACCACAGCAGATCAACTGTTTCCATTTCTTCCTGTCCTCTGCATCTTGCTCTGTCACACCAACCACCTGCATGTCCTCTCTCACCAAATTCATAAACCTTATCTTAGGCCTTCTTCTTTTCCTGTTACCTGGCAGATTCATCCTTAGCATCTTTTTCTCAATATACTCTGCATCCATAGGTTCATAGGTAGGTACTAGGCTATCAGCCCTAGGGCCCATACAAGCCTAGCCAAAAAATGTACCCTGGCTTTTAACACCCAAGAAAATAATTTTCCTGTGCCCCTGTCGAGCAGAGCCACAAAAGTGATCCCCGGGGTGAATTTCCCATTTCCCATCCAATCATCAAGATTTTTCTTGAAGAATGCTAATGAGGAGCTCTGTTTGACATAGATAGGTAGTCTGTTCTAGAGTATGGGAAGTCTCTGGGACAGGAATCTATCCCTCCAGCATGTTCTGTTTATTGTGGTGACAAGGTTTAGGTCCCTAGAGTGTGTAACTCAGAGGGATTGGGATTTCTTTAAGTGGAGTATGTCCAACAGCTCTGGGTTTGACATAGCTTTGTATGTTAGGCAGAGATCGCCCCCGAGTAGGCGATATGCGATGGAGTAAAGCTGTAGTTTTTTGAGACGGTCTGCATAGGGCATCTGTTTGAGGCCAGTAATCCTCTTTGTGAGGTATTTCTGTGGTCTTTCCAGTTGTTGTAGATGTCTTGTGAGGTACATACCAAAAGGGGCGTTGTACTCTATAATGGGTCTAATGAGTGATGAGTGGAGGGAAACAATGACCTCTTTTTTTCTGGATGAGAATCCTTTTGTGATGAGATGAGCCACATAGAAGGATTTCCTGACCACTGTGGCGATGTGATTATCAAAGGAGAGACTACTGTCCACCTGTGTCCCAAGGTCTCATCACATTTTCGGCATTAAGTAGACTACCAGCTATGTGGTAGTTCATGGCCCTCCTCAGCTCATGTCCAAACCAACGTAATCTTGCCTCACTGGCTTTGTCTCCAAACCTTCCAACCTGGGCTGACCCTCTAATATACTTATTCCTAAATCTGTCCATCCTTGTCACACCCAGTGCAAATCTTAACATCTTCAACTCTGCCACGTCAAGTTCTGACTCCTGCCTTTTTGTCAGTGCCACTGTCTCCAACCCATATAACATAGCTGGTCTCACTACCCTCTTGTAGACCTTCCCTTTCACTCTTACTGGTACTCGTCTGTCACAAATCACTCCTGACACTATTCTCCACCCACTCCATCCTGCCTGCACTCTCTTCTTCACCTCTCTTCCACACTCACCATTACTCTGAACTGTTGATCCCAAGTACTTAAACTCATTCAACTTCGCCAACTCTACTCCCTGCATCCTCACCATTCCTCTATCCTCCCTCTCATTCACACACATATATTCTGTCTTAGTCCTGCTGACCTTCATTCCTCTTCTCTCTAGAGAATATCTCCACCTCTCCAGGGTCTCCTCCACCTGTTCCCTACTCTCACTACAGATCACAATGTCATCTACAAACATCATAGTCCACGGGGACTCTGGTCTGATCCCATCTGTCAACCTGTCCATCGCCATTGCAAATAAGAAAGGGCTCAGAGCTAATCCTTGATGTAATCCCACCTCCACATTAAACTCATCCGTCACTCCCACCGCAGACCTCACCACTGTCACACTACCCTCATACATATCCTGTACCGCTCTTACATACTTCTCTGACACTCCTGACTTCCTCATACAATACCACAACTCTTCTCTAGGCACCCTGTCATATGCTTTCTCTAAATCCACAAAGACACAATGCAACTCCTTCTGACCTTCTCTGTACTTCTCCATCAACACTCTCAGAGCAAACATCACATCTGTAGTGCTCTTTCCTGGCATGAAACCATACTGCTGATCACTAATCATCATCTCCCTTCTTAACCTAGCTTACACTACTCTTTCCCATAGCTTCATGCTGTGACTGATCAGTTTAATCCCTCTGTAGTTACTACAGCTCTGCACATCACCCTTATTCTTAAAAATGGGTACCAAAACACTTTTTCTTCATTCCTCAGGCATCCTCTCACTTTCCAAGATTTCATTAAATAATCTAGTTAAAAACTCCACTGCCATTTCACCTAAACACCTCCATGCTTCCACAGGTATGTCATCTGGACCAGCAGCCTTTCTGTTCTTCATCTTCTTCATAGTTATCCTTACTCCCTCCTTGCTAATCCATTGCAATTCATGATTCACTATCCGCACATCATCCAAACCTCTCTCCCTCTCATTCTCTTCATTCATCAACCCCTCAAAGTACTCTTTCCATATGCTCAACACACTCTCCTCACTTGTGAGTATGTTTCCCTCATTATCCTTTATCACCCTTACCTGCTGCACATCTTTACTAGCTCGGTCCCTCTGTCTAGCCAATTGGTACAGGTTCTTTTCTCCCTCCTTAGTGTCCAACCTTTTATACAACTCTTCATATGCCTTATCCTTAGCCTTCACCACTTCTCTCTTTGCCATGCACCTCATCTCCTTATACTCTTGTCTACTTTCTTCATCTCTTTGACAATCCCACTTCTTCGCCAACCTCTTTCTCTGTATACTCTCCTGTACTTCTTCATTCCACCACCAAGTCTCCTTGTCCTCCTTCCTCTTTCCAGATGTCACACCAAGCACCCTTCTAGCCATCTCTCTTACTAGCTCTGCTCTAGTTACCCAGCTATTCGGTAACTCTTCACTGCCACCCAGTGCCTGTCTTAACTCTTCCCTGAACATCATTTCACAATTACCATTTTTCAATTTCCACCATTTGATCCTTGGTGCTGCCCTCACACTTATCCTCCTCTTCTTGATCACCAATGTCATCCTACAAACCACCATTCTATGCTGCCTAACTACACTTTCCCCTGCTACCACTTTACAGTCTCCAATCTCCTTCAGATTGGCCCTTCTACATAAGATATAATCCACCTGTGTGCATCTTCTTCTACTCTTGTATGTCACCCTATGCTCCTCCCTCTTGTTAAAATATGTATTCATCACAGCCATGTCCATCCTTTTCGCAAAATCCACTACCATCTGACCTTCTGCATTCCTTTGCTTAACACCATACCTACCCATCACTTCCTCATCCCCTCTGTTCCCTTCACCAACATGCCCATTGAAATATGCTCCAATCACCAGTTTCTCACCCTTGGATACAGTCATCACCACTTCATCCAACTCACTCCAAAATTTTTCTTTCTCATCCATCGCGCACCCAACTTGTGGAGCATATGCACTAACAACATTCATCATTACACCATCAATTTCCAGCTTCATAAACATCACTCTATCCGACACTCTTCACCTCCAAAACACTCTTAGCATACTGTTCCTTCAGGATAATGACTATGCCATTTCTCCTCCCATCCACACCATGATAAAACAATTTGAAACCACCTCCAATACACCTAGCCTTGCTCCCCTTCCATCTGATTTCTTGCACACACAATATACCAACCGTCCTTCGGTTCATCATATCAACTAGCTCCCTCCCTATACCAGTCATACTGCCAACATTCAAAGTTCTGACCCTCACTGTCACAGTCCTAGCCTTTACCTGCTTTCGGGCATGCCTTCTGCCTCATATATATGTCTACACATCAGTATTTCTTAGTAATATATCTGTATATTGTTATACATACATATGTATCTCCACAAATCTCTATCTCTTTATATATGCAAATATTCTTTTTCATGTATATATTTGTGGATGACAATCATTCCTGATTGCACAGTGTCTTTCCTATTGTAAACTGACTGTACTGCACGATATGTTGTAGAAAACATCCTAACATCTCACAGCTAAGATGGCCTAGTGGTAAATTGCTGTGACAATGGTGTATAGCATCCTAGGCTCAAAACTGAGCACAGCTGATTATGGCACTTTTAAGCAGTTGTAAGTAGGTTTTGTCAGGTTTAAGCGGCGCTAAGTTGTACTAAAACATGGCTAAACTAATAAGTGCGTAAATTGTGTAAGCTTTACTTACTGATGCTTACCAGTGCGCAAATATGCTTAGCAGAGCTAATTACTGGTTATCATTTACATTTAAGTAATGTGTAAACCTGACAAGTATAGCTCAACCCTGGTAACCATTGCTCACATTCCAATCTCATAAAATTGCAGAGTAATGATATCATGTAATAAGTTTATTTAATTTATTGTACATATGCTTTTATGTGCTCTCATTACAGTAGCAAGGGGTGTGACTATACTGTACAGGACACTTGGGTATACATGGGTAGTATCACATGTTTTTTATTTATTATTTTTTATACATGGGTAGTATCACATGTTATATGCACTCACACTTGTATGTTACACCAACTACTGTACACTGGTTGATGAATATGATTCCACACATATTGTATTATGAAATAAGTACTGTTGACACTGCTTTTCCATGTAAAATTAGATTGCCTATTATAGTACTCCAACCATGCACCTATGCATGCAGAGCCGTACCTCTTGAGTGCTACACTACCTTGTTCTTGGTGTTCCAGCTGTATGTTTTTATCTATCTCCTATTGGATATTAATATATTATCATATTAACTGTAGAGTACTGTTTTTTGCCTGTATAATTGAGGACTGCTGTCATGTAGTAATGGCATACATTTCAGTTTCAGACTTCTATCCTTCAGGACATTCATCCTAATGCATAACATGTTTGCTGTCCACTTCCTGTGCGTCCTCTGTGCAGTTGTGCAGATTTCAGGTATTGCTAAGGCCATACAACTATGTAGGTGCCCACATAGTTTTGTGCTGTGGGCCTGGGCACTGCTGCTAGCTCCAACAAATGGGATGTCCTTCATGTGGGCCTTGTCCCTATTACTTGCCTGTGTGAGGGACATTACAGAGGTGGTGGGCTACAGATTCACAGACAGTAGGTGGGAATACTTCACAGGACAAGACATCTGGAGACAGCACAACATCATGGGGGACATATCTCCAGAATTGTGAACAGATTCTATGTCATCATCAGTGCTGTTATACACATGGTGGGTTGATAGGGTGACAGGGTTTGTATACCTCTCCACTGACATGCCATCCACAGACTGGCCACATGTTTGCCTGTTATGTTTTGTCTGTTCCCCAGGCAGTTGTTGTCCTTGGAAAATCAGTCAGGGACTCTGGAGAATGTAGTCAGTAAATTCTAAACTCCATTGGTATCACTGCCTTCATATTCCTCATAAAGGATATGTTACAACAAAGCCAGTAACATCAGCAAATGTCTACATTTCTGACAGCAATATGTCCAATCTATGCCTGTGTTTGTGCCTCTGTCCTCAAATGATGTCAGGCTTTGTCCAGATGTCATGTACTATGAGGCTCAGAAGTATTTAGTAGCATTATTTCTTGCCTTCATTCCTCCTACCATCCCAGTGATGTAGTAAACCCACAGACATGTTACAGGGAAGAAGCCACAGGTATCAGTCCTGAGCCTGTGCATTTTGAGGTGAACTGCACATTTGAGAGGTCTGTTCATGTCTGGCCATTGTTGGCAGACTGTTGGGATTGTGTACACATGTCATGTGTACATGTTATTTGGGCTGTGTATGGAGGGGGTAGATGTAAGTGTTATGGCTCCTTTTTTATCTGCTTGTGCATGCTGCTCCAGTGTCTGCTGGTCTATTGGCTGTATGCCTTTGTAGTGGCAGACTGAGATGTGTCCTGTACCATGGTCAAGATTGAGACTACACTGAGAATTGGACCACTATATGTAGGGGTAGTGTATGACTGGAAAACTATCATGTATTTCATCACACAGTCCATATACTCTACTGTTCACCTGACCTGGTGTCTGAGTTTTGGTGCTGTAACATCCCTGTAGTGCCTGATATCCCAAAGGAGGATGACAACACATTAATTGACAATGATCTTAAGGCTATGGCTCTGACACCAGTTATTTGTCTCAGTGAGACCTTTCTGTAGGATGACAACATCAATCGGGTGGTTAACAGCTCCCAACTTGAAATCATCTGCAAACATTGTCAGCCAGATTCCCTTCATGTTGGCATGGACTTCAGAGAAGTCCATACCAACCAGGAGAGGACCCGGGACCATACTCTGTGGAATGCCACATTTGACTGGTAAGCAGTCTGACTTGTGCTCAGCTACTTTCACACTGTGGGTTCTATCTGTGAGACAATTTGCAACCCACCTACTGTTTTAGGGGTTGATGCGTAGCTTAGTGAGTTTATCCATGAATCCTGAGTGGGGAATGTTATCAAATGGCTTGGCCAGATTGAGGTAGGTTGTATGAACCACCTTGCCTTCATCCACAGCTCTGGTGACTGACTCAAAGAAGATGACCTGGTTGATTGAACAGGCAGGATCTACCCTTCACAAAAGCAAACTGTGTGGGATCCTGAGTCTGGAGATTCCCATATCCCTGTTTCTTAGGTCCATGATGATGCATTCCATAGCTTTGCATGACAGCCTTGTCAGGCTAATGGGGTGATACTTCCCAGGGTCTGCAGGCACTCCTCCTGTGTGGAGAGGGATAACTGTAGCAGTGCACCAGTCAGTAGGGACAAAGCCTGAGGTGAGGCTGTGATTGAACAGGGCACACAGGTGAGGTGCCGGTTCACTCTGTAGTTCATGCAGAAGACAGCCAGGGATATTGCCAGGTCCAATACAAACTGTATTCTTGGCCTTGGACAGTGGTGTGTTAACTAAAGCAGCAGTACTACTGGGTGCCTGGCAGTGTACTGGTATTGTGAGTGGTCCATTGGGGGGTGGGGAGAGGGGTAAAGTTGCCACTGAATCTGTGTGCCAGTATATTGGCAATATCTGTTGCCTCAGTTTAGGAGTTAACATTGTGCAGTAGCTCAGAGCACATGTTGGTATTGCCATTGAGATTCTTTACATAACTATAGGAGGCCTTGTGGTTGCTTTTACTGTGTGCTGCAATTCTGTTTTCACAGCTAGCTTTAGAGTTTTTGATGAAAAATCTAATCTTTTTGTTGAGGCTGACAAGGGTTTTTTCCAGTCTTGGGACTTCACCTTATTCCATATCAGTTTTGTCATTCTGTTGTTGTAGAGTTTTTTGGGCAGGAGACTATCAGATTGGCTTCCTTTTTATGGAGGCGATGATCTTGTTTCTATTGGGTATGGCAGAATCCATGCATTTGTGTATGTGTTTGTACTGCATTGGTGTGTGTTTGGAGGTCAAGCAACTAGTTTCCATTTGCATGGGTGCTATGAAGTTAG
>NC_056728.1:499292892-499360392 GCF_019279795.1 Protopterus annectens | reverse complement strand
CTAATTGCATGGGATGCTGTTTTAGTATCACCAGATATTGTGCAGGAATATGATTATACTCAGATTAATGGCACAGTGTATTTAAGAACTTTTAATGTTATTGCACACAAATATGCTTCTCACTCATCATATTACCTATTGTCCTTGATGTCAAGTGAGAATCAAGTTGCTATTGGAGTTGAGTCTAAATCTGGCTGTTTTGCAACATATGCTATGATAATGCCTCCCAGACATTAAGTGCAGGAGCAGTCCATATGTAGTGTGAATCCAGTCCATGACTATTGTCCTGGCTCTGTTGAGATAATGAGACTGGTGCAAGTCTTGAATAGATGGTAGAGAGGTCTTGGTAATCTTTTCTGTTGCTTTCACCACTCCCTGGAGGGACTTGTGGTCTGTGGTGGAGCAGTTGTCATAATAAGCTATAAAACTGTTTGTCATAATGCTCGCAATTGTGTCCCTGAAGAAGCTTGTGAAAACAGGGGCTGGTAGAATTGCTCTTTTCAACCTTCACATGAAGTGTAGGTATTGCTGTGCTTTCTTGACAATGGCATTTGTGTTCACAGACCAAGACAAGTCTTCTGAGATGTGTATTCAAGAAACTTGGTGCTTTTTACCCTCTCCACTGTGTCCACCTCAGTTGTGAGTGGGGAATGTTTTTTATGGTTTCTTCTGAAATCCATGATTACCTCCTTGGTCTTATTCATACTGTCATATGGTTGTTACAACACCAAGTTATCAATTGTCTCACCTCCTCTCTATAGGCTGTTTCCTCCTCCTTGCTGATGAGACCCACAGCTGTGGTATCATCTGCAAACTTGATTATATAATTAGAGCTGTACTTGGCAGTGCAGTCATGCATTAGAAGAGGGAATAGCAGAAGGCTCAGAACACAGCTTTGAGGTACACCAATGCTCAAGGTGATACTATTTGAGATGTTCTTTCCTGCACATACTGTTTGTGGCCTTTCAGTAAGGAAGTCCAGAATCCAATTGCACATTGGAGGTCTGACACCTTCTTGAGTTAGCTTCTCTGTCAATTGCTGAGGTATGACTGTGCTGAATGCCAAACTGAAATCAATGAATAACATGCACACTGTTGTTGTTTTCCAGGTGGTCCAACGATAGATGGAGTGAGTTTCAGTGAAATAGCATCTACCATGGATCAATTTGGTTTGTACGCAAATTGGAGTGGGTCCATGGATGATGTATATATGGGTTCACTACTAAATATCGAAATTCCACAATCCCAAGACTCTGAAAACAGTGGAGGAGAATCTCAAGATAGCAGAGTGATGACACTTGTAAATGTGATTTCTATAGCAGTATCAACATCACTGACATCATATTCATATGAAATTATATTCTTAAGTTTCTCAACTTTATTGCTATGTGCTATCTTGGACATCCACGGTGGTGCAGCGGTAGCACTGTTGCCTTACAGCAAGAGGTTCTCCAGTTCATTCTCGCCTGGAGTGCAGAGAGTGCCTTCTGTGTGGAGTTTGCATGCCCTCCCCACGGTTGGGTGGGCATTTGAAAGACATGTGTAAATGGGCGTGCCTTAGTTGAAGGTTGAACGTCGAGCTGGCACCTCGGCGTTTGTGAAAATCTACTGCCAATCATTAGCGGACCAGAGTTCCGCTGTGGCAACCCCTAACCAGGAAAAGCCAAAAGACAAACAAACATTGCTATGTGCTATCTTAGGACATTTCTATGTTATAACTTGATATCCATAGGTTGTTTGTTGATTTCTCTTGTTTGATTTATGTATTTTATCTGGAGCTTTTCTTCCCGGGCCTCCACGGGAAATGGATCTGTGTCCAGTCAGACTTTCCCAGTAAACAACTGTAAAATGAAATTATATTTATATATATATATATATATATATATATATATATATATATATATATATATATATATATATGGGTCCCCTTTACAGGTTGACCATGGAGAACCAGCATCTCCGTACAGTGTGGAATAGAAAGATTTCCATTTCCACACTGTAATGCAATCTCAGAGTTGGTATATTAAAGTTATGGGGTGTGTGGGGGGGTGCAGGGGGGCGGAGAACCCCCTGCTAGCATCATTAAAGATAGTGTTTGTTTTTTTTTTTTTGTCTGCTTGTATGTTCAACATTTCAAATGTCGATCATATGGTCTCGGCCATATGGATTTCGATATTGTGAAATGTCGATCATATCAAGTAGACCCATATATATATATATATATATATATATATATATATATATATATATATATATATATATATATATATATTAATACTTGGCATGGTTTCTGAGCAAACCATAGCACCACCACTGCCTTACTCTCCTTTACTAACACTATTCTTCAGCATAAAAACAATGGTTATCTTTCCTCTGCTACTTTCCTAGACCTATCTAAAACATTTGACATGGTCCCACACAAACAACTTATCTCTGTCCTCAATAACCTATCCTTCTCACAATCAGTCATCAACTGGTTTCAGAGTTACCTGTCTGACCGCCAACAATCCGTTGTATGGCAGAATGACATGTCTTCCCAACTACCTGTCTCCATAGGGGTTGCCCAAGGATCCATCCTTGGACCCCTACTCTTTTCTGTTTTCACAAATAATCTCACCTCTGCCACCACACATGGCACACTCATACAATACGCAGATGACTCGACCATCATCTGCTCAGCCCAGTCCCTACCCAAACTGCAAAAAGTCACACAGGAAGCCTTTTCCTCTTTTGAAACTTGGTTATCTGATGCCCAATTAATACTCAACCCAAACAAAACTAAACTACTCATCTTCCAACCCACCAAACATACTCAAAACAACTCTCACTTTAACATCACAGCAAAAGACAACACCACTATATACCCAACTGAACACACCAAATTGCTAGGAGTGAAAATAGACAATAAACTAAAATTTGACATTCACATATCCATGACCATAAAAAAAGTCCACAAAAAACTAGGAGCGTTATACAGAAATAAGCATCTTCGCACCAAAGCAGCAAAGATTTCAATAGCAAATTCCCACCTTATCTCCACCCTACTTTATGCCTCTCCAATATATACCAACCTAAGGCAATGCGATCTAAACAAGCTAGAGACCTGCTACAACAAAATTGCCAAATTTGCCACAGGGGCATCCTACCGTAGTCACCACTGTCTCTCACTTGCTGAAATGGGCTGGCTTGAACTCCCTCACCTCCTTCAATGGTATCAACTCTCACTCCCCCACAAACTAGTAAACAATCCACTAAATGTCCCATCCCTCCAGAATCTACTCCAACCCTATCGCACCACCAGACCACTAAGATCCAGCAACAAAAATCACTTGCAGATCACTAAAGCCAATAACTCTGCTGGTGAAGCACTATTCTCTTGCACAATAACCAAATTATGGAACTCCCTCCCACCCACAATTACCTCCGCACCATCATGCACCCACTTCAAAACTTTACTAAAAGTGCACCTCAAAACATGCTGGCTATGCCCTTGCAACTCCCACTCTAATATCACCCACCCCATCCAACCACCACCTTTCTTTCCACTCCACTAACTACCTTGATTATAGCAAACTCAGATGCTCATAAGCCTAGTACTTATACAGCAGGAACTTCTTATTTTAACATTTGTTAATGTCTGTTATGCACTTCACAGATAAAGATTCTAGTAGTCTACTGATGTACTATGTTCTTCATCTGTAAATATGTTGCAAGTAATTGCTATGTAAATTGTTAATCACTATGTAATCCAATGTAACTACTGTCTGTTTATTTTAACTGTGGAGCTTTTCTCCCCGGGCCTCCGCTGAAAATGGACCTATGTCCAGTCGGACACTCCCGGTCAACAAATATAAATAAATATATATATATATATATATATATATATATATATATATATATATATATATATATATATATATATACATACATTTATATATATATATATATATATATATATACATACATATATATATATATATATATATATATATATACATACATATATATATATATATGTATTTACATATATATATATATATACATATATATTTATACATACATATATAGTGTATGTGTATGTTTTTATAAGAATTTTCCCTTTTCTTTGAGGTATGGTGATCTTAGAGTGGATATATATAAAATCATGGGGTGTGGCGGCTTGCCACCTACATGGGGGGGGGGGTACAATGGGCTCCCTCCAAGAAAAAAACTTTGAAGGAGAAGAGCAATTTTCAAAATTTGCTCTTGTCCTCTGTTTTCAGTCTGTTTTTATTTTCCTTTTAGCATTCAGGTTTGAAGAGCTGGCATTCAATAAGGAGCACTTTAAAACCTTGCCAGACCCACAAACTAAAATCAACACAATTTCTCCACAAAAAGATATTTTTATTATTTAAAACAGCTTGTCAACTGACAAGGAAAAAGGAGCACTCTTGTTTAACAGTACAGTATAGTGTCATGACGGTTAAAATATTCACAATCTGGTGGCATTAATGTTTCAGAACAGGAATATATTAATAAACAAACCATTTTTTTTTAAATGGAAGATTTTTTCCCCCAAAGGGAACTTTTCTGCTCAGCATAAAAGCAGTACAAGCCGATCATTGATCCTCGAAAAGCCTCAGAGGAGCTTAGTCTTTGGTGGTGGGAAAACTCTGAAGGTCTTAGTGCCCAAACATTTCTTTAGTCAGCTCAGCTGAAGCTGACTGACAGTTTGTGCACATGGAAGATACCCTGAAACTTTGGAAGCTGTCTGTCTGTTAAACCGTATGCAAGATATAACCCATGTGGTAAGGCTCATCTCAATCAGCATGATTACCTGCCAGTTCAGTCCCCTCCCTGAACTCTGGAAGCCTTTCTGACACTCCATCCTCCTTGGTGGAATCAGATTGTTTCAGAGAGTTGGTTTATGAAGGTAATCTAAAGGGGATGTAATACTTCAGTAAGAATCCTCCCTCCTTACCATTGGATTCCCCTTTGCCCAGGTAACGAGATTCATCTATTTTTTGTTTTTCTATTATACACAGAATGCTGCTTCAAAATGTTATAGAACCAGTGTCTTTCAGTCTCCCAAGCAAAGGTTATTATTCAATAATTGTTCTAGTTTTCAAACCAGAAGGACCTGCAGGACTAGTGATAGCTCTTTCTGGTTTAAACCCTTTTGCTTAGACTTTGAAGTTCAAGATGCTATCACTTTACTATCTTATATCACTATGAAAGAATTGATAAGACTGTAGTGTACTGGAATTAACTAGAAACATTTGAAATGAGACTGAAATGAAAGTCTTTATTTGTTAATTATCCCTACCTGTTCAAGCCGTGGCGCTACAATGGTAGCATTGCTGCCTCACAGCAAGAAGTTCTCCTGTTCGATTCTTGGCTGTAGTGCCTTCTTTGTGGAGTCTGCATGTCCTCCCTGCAGTCAGGTGGCCTCCGAAAGGCATGCGTGAATGGGCGTGTCTTTGTTGAAGGTTGGCGTCGGGCTGGCGACTCGGCACCATAAAAATCTACTGCCAATTATTAGCGGACCGGAGTTCCTCTGTGGCAACCCCTAACCTGGGAAAGCCGAAAAGACAAACAACAACTTGTGCTGAACAGGTGCCAATCTCTCTTTTACGGGCCAAGTCTTTTGTACTTTCATAAAACATATTCTGCAAACACAGCAGTTTGGTTAATAATGTGTTATTAGATGTTAAGAATGTCCGAATACTGTCTTTAATAATATTGCTGATAAACAGTAACAGTCTGTAGAATTTCTGGAGTGCTGGATAACAGCGACAGTGCTGATAACTATATCCAGTTTCTGAACATATATTTTGATAATGCCACCTTTCATTGTGGCTAAAACCGGACTTAGGCCATAGCCCCCCTCGCACCTCCCATAACCCCATTCATTCTCCACCGACTTTCCACCCATTCTGTGACATCATCATTGCATCACATGAGGGGAACTCCCTTTTTTTCTGATCATGATGCATTTTTCTGCAGATTTGCTATGCTTAAAAAAAGCATAGTAAATCTGCCGGGTAATAGTCTGCTTCTTTTTTGTAACAGAATATCGGAGTTTGTACATTGGTTTCTGGACTACTGGACAATCAATTTGATTTCTGGATAGGCCAGAAAAAAAAAACAGATAGGTTGCAATGCTAAATGAAATAGTCTTTTCCTCCTGAATAGTATGAATCTTTAACCTAACTTCTGTACTCTGGCTTAAGTGTCTGTTCTGCAGTGCAAATCTAACTTCCTTTCTGGAATGCTGTATATTAATCCTTTCTATATGTCAGTCAGAACTAACTTACTGACTTCACTAACTTTATCTGAAGTATTTTTTAATATCAAGACCCTGTTCTACATGCCTCCTTAACCTTGGTTTCCCCAAGCCTTGTAGCCTACAAACAAGATGTGTTGCATTCAAATGTACAGCACATCCTGTTCTTATCAGTATTCTTGACTGAAGGTTATTTTCACTGATTTATTGAAACTTTATGTAAACTGTAAAGCCTGCTTTATTATTGTTACATTTCTAGACTTATGCAGAGAATACTGTATGTCAAATGATACCTAACCTAATGCACTATTCCCTTCATGGTAAAGCTGGAACTAAAAGATGCCTATCATCACATTCCTACTGCCAAGAATTTCATAATAATAATAGTAGTTCATATTATTAGTAATAATGTACATAATGTTACTGTAGTCCAGGATGGTGGCATGTTGTATTCTGGCCAATTTCTCTTCAATTTGTTCCTAGCATATGAAGTGGTTCACTGCCTAAGTCTGGTGTAGTGGGTGTTCCAGCTGCTTGAAAGTCAGAAACATGCAGACAGGGACTTGAATGACTGTAAAACCATCTGATCATCTGATCATGCTCAAAATTGAATGTAACTTCAGCAACACAGCTGACGCACCATCTGCTTGATTCCTAGGAAATGGATGGAAGCAGGTGCTTGCCGTGGACCAGGTAAGTGTAGAAAGGGAAATGAGATGATGCTTTTAGGTTTGACTAGAGGGACACGGAGTGGAGTTGGGGCTACAATATTATTGAGTGGGACAGGGATTTTAGGTTTAGGGAGCAACAGAAAAATTAGGATTAGAGAGAGCCCATGGATTTTATGCTTTATTGAACGATGGGGAGTTTAGTGTTGGGGATGGTGATTTTAAGTTTAGAGAGAGATTATGGCCACAGGAGAAGTGGATTTTAAGTTTAGGGAGAAGAAAGGGGATTTTAGGTTTAGGGAGTGATGCAAACATTAGGGTTAGAGAGGGTGGTGGGAATTTTAGGTTTACTGAGCCATAGTGAGCAGGAGGTGTAAGGGAATTTATGTTAAGGGAGTGATCTGGAGTGGGAAGAGAAGTGGAATGCAGGTGTAAGGAGCAATTAGGGTTTTAGGGTTGGGGAGGCAGGGATTTTAGGGTTGGGGATCTTCATTTATGACATGCCTTATGATGATGATAATTGTTATCTATGAGTGTGTGTGTGTGTGTGTGTGTGTGTGTGTGTGTGTGTGTGTGTGTGTGTGTGTGTGTGTGTGTGTGTGTGTGTGTGTGTGTGTGGTGTGTTTGCTCACTTATTTGCTTTGTTGAGTGTACTCATTTTTTTTTATTTGTAAACAGCTTTTGCAGAGGACTGTAATAAACATGTTTTTTTGTTCTGTAACAAGTTTGTGCCTGTGTGATAAAAAGAGAAAAAGTGTCCCACTCCTGTAGTATGGTAAATAGTTGCACATGTGTTAGAAGGGTCTATATCACTTCTTCAAAATGGCAGAAGTTTGAACACCATATGTTCGAACTTCTAACCTCGAAGTGCAAATCCATCGAAGGCTTAGAACAGCATTTTTTTTCCAAACACACAAACAACACAAGCACACCAAAAAAACAACACATCACACACATACATTTAAAATTCTGCATCTAACCCTACAGTAAACTGTACATACACTACTATCTATCCACTTACCTTAACCCAAACCCTAACCCTAAGGTCCGTCACTATCGCACACTCACCTGACCCATGCCCTAACCCTAACTCACCTATCCAACTTTAACTCTAAAGTCTGTCACTATCACACACCCACCTCACCGGTGCCCTAACCCTAACTCACCTAACCCGTGTCCTAACCCTAACGTCCACACAATCGGACACTTACCTGAACCCGACCATAACTTTCCACCACAGTGCTGAAAATCGTGAAGCCACAGAAACGGCCTACCAAATTCATTCCCTGGGAAAGAATTCGGTGTTCTGCGGCTTCGTGATAATCAGTTTTCGAACTGATAGGAACCCGTGTTAGAATACTGTGTGTTGTGTGTGTGTATGTATGTGTCATTTCTTTCAACTTTTACATCCAGAGTTATGGACAAAACATAATTAATGAAAAGTCTCCACATTATATACTCTTACTGGTGCTATTAACTCAAAACAAAATAATTTTCAAATTTAGGAGGGATAAATAAAAAACAGTATAGTCCAGCACCAATCTATTGTTGCAGCTGGAGGAGCTGTTAAGTTTCCCAGTGGTTTCGAGAGCTCCAGGCCACTCGGTAAGGCACAAGGCATCAGACACAGAGCTCACTTGCCTATAACTCTACATGGAATTGAAATAAAGATAATAAAGGAAAAAAAGAGTGGCGTTTTTATTGTTCTCTTCCTTTTCAAAGTCATTTGGATTGATCTATTTACTGAATTCCTTAAAGAAATTTGCCTGATTTCCATTGACTGGTTTTACTAATTAAAAGAGAATATTTGCTTTGCTTGCTTTTAAGTAGCTGGGACTTAAGCCTTTCCTGTAATTCACACTGAAAAATTAGAGGTGCTCCCCTAAATTCAAGAGGGATGAGAAGTACCTGTGGGCATGTGTATTGGACCTGTATGATTTATGACTGATAGTGGATCACATTTGACTTTCAGTAAATAAATTAAATACATACGTGTATATATAAATACATACACACATAAATAAATTAAATATTTAGCAGAAAGGCTTCAATAATAAGATGGATGAGGGTTTACATTTGAGAAACCCAGCTGTGAATCCTTCCAGCTGAGTGCCTTTTTGTGTTGTAACTGGTGGTGATGGTAGATGCAAGCTCAAATGATGTGCTAATATCTTGTGTTTGTGTTGTACAGGGATGGTTTGAATGCATTTAAGGATCACCACTTGTGAATGTTCTTCCCTGACGGTTACTAAAGCTGAGGCCTATGCTGAAACAAATTTGGATATGAAGATGCTTTGCGATTAAATGATTTAGACCTAAGTTGGCTGAAAAAAAATGTATTATGAACTTCAGTTGACCTAGGTAATACATTTTTGTTTGTTTGTCTTTCGTATGTTAACTAGACAGTACATAACATAACCAGACTCCACTTAGTATTTTCCCCTGCTGGTAGATATAGTATGGTTAGAAAAATGAAACTGATTTCATCCACACCCTGACTGGAAGAAAATGTTTTCTTTCCTTTTCGGGGGGGGGGGGGGGCAAACAACCCATTTAAAAAAATGGATTAGTTGGTTTTATTTATATATTTCTTGACATTTGATTACCAAGAAATTCCAAACAGGCAAAAGTCCATTTTCAGCAGAGGCCCAGGGAGAAAACTCTAAATCATTACAAAATTTTTAACAAGAATAATTTTACAAAAACATCTGCAGTTTAAATAATTATAACACATTAGTTATAATATGAAAACATTGGTTAAGAATTTATACAAGTTATATGACAATCATTTATTATTTAGTAAATGTTTAGACAGTTTGTAGAGAAATTGAAGGCAAGTTAGTCTAATACAGCATGAATTGCAATATGATGTGAGGGAAAAACAGGCTTATAGTATATTTAGACAGAAAGTCAGGGAAGACAATTTGATAGAAGTAAGGAAGTAAGTGAAGAAGGGAGAGTAAGGAGGTATAATGAATTCTTATAGTTATCCAAACTGGTTTTAAAGGTTGTGAGAGAAGTATTGTACTTGCTATGTCAAGTCAACCTTTTTTAACAATGTGGAATGCATTGGGTAAGGTAGCTGTCATGTCATCTGGCATTATTGATGTGATAGGATGGGTGTACAACTAGTTTTACTATAATGAAGGTGTTCGTAGAGTACTGAGTCATTCATAGCATAAGAACTTGTCTGGACATTAACCTGTCAGGGATTTGTAGGACACTTTGTAGAGGGACAGGTCCATAATTCTATTGGAGTAACTAGTGGGTACTGAGTCCAAAGATCTATTTTTGTTGAGAAAACATTAAATTATTTTGAGTTGCTTTCAGTACTTTGTGAGATAAGTGCCAATGGGAGATGATTTTCAGTGACGGGCCGAATAAATCATTTGTCTTCTCATTTTATTGTGAACGGGTGTTTGTTCGGGTTTGAGCATTGAAACCTGGATACAACTTATTTCTTCCTTCAAATGAAATGGAAAAAAAAGTAGTATTGATTTTTTTGTTGTGCGCATAATTTTTCTTCAACCCAACAATGGATCAAAAGGTTGGGAGGAAAAGCTATAAACTGCTCCCCAAAGCACCTATAACTACATGGCTTCTAGGTGCCTAGCAACCCCCCCCCCTAAACCACCAGCTTAATTTGTTTATTACAGGAAAGTCCTTGTCAGTTAGAATATGTTCAAAGAATGCAGGAAAAATCAAAAATTGAGGAGTAAAACTGAATTTCTTTCCTTCATCATGGTTTTCAACCCTGTCATTGTTGGATGTAAAGGATTTAGTCCTGGCATACCAATTGTAATTTTCCTGCTTTCAGGTAAGAATGTTTTTTTTGTTTGTTTTTTTTTTTTTGATAGATTGCTATTCTGTAATGAATATTGATTTCTGCTCATGTATTGTGTAGATGTTGAGCAAGAAATAAGTAGGACTCATGTTTTGTACAACTATCTACTGATATAGAATGCTTACATTTTGTAATGCTTTATATTCTTAGAATCATTTATAACAAAATTAATCTATTCAGTGATTAACAGTTTTCAGACTTTTCATGTGGTTTGAGCTGGTAGTTATTTCTCTTTGTGGATAGATTTCCAGCTCTTTATTTTTACTTATTTTCTATTTTTGAAACGGTGTATATGACAGTGAGCTAGTTCTTCCTCACACATAAAATTTGTTTCATACTTCAACAGTTTTAAGATTAATTTCCATATAGATTATGTGAGCTTTTGCTTAGATATGTACACATTTTGTGTATGTATATATGTATATTTATTTATTATGTCTTCATTTGCAGTTTGTTAACCGGGAAAGTCCATTGGGCCAAAATGAGACCGTTTTCAATGGAGGCTTGGGGAGAAAAGCTCCATATGCAATTATTACAAAGCTAATATCAACAAAGTTAACAAGTACAATACAATTTTCCAAAACTACTAAAACACACTAATATAGAAGACAGAATAATAACATTGGAGTACATAAGTATAATTTGGAGTGCCGGCATTTATGCACTCAAAGTTTCATGAAATGAGAGGTAGGAAGAATCAGAGAAGGGGACTAGAGCAGTGAAGGGTAAATAGGTTGTATTATGAGAAAGGAAAAAAGGGAGAGCGAGTGGAAATGAAATGAAGGAAGTCACTCGGTTAAGTTTTGAGAAAGGAAAAAAAAAAGGATGGATGAGCAGAAATGATACAGAGAGAGTCAGGTGGGGTGAGAGCATAAGTATTCCCAATGAGAAGAGAGATGGGAATGGAGCATGGTCTTGAAGGTGTAGTAGTTTTGGATGATTCGAATGTGGGGGAAAGTGAATTTCATAGATGAGCAAGGGAGAAAAACAGGAGAAATTGCCCAGGTGCATATAAGGGTTTGTACACTTCGAGGAGGTTCTGGTTACTGGACCTGAGTAGTCTGTCAGGATGATGCAAGGTGAGTATGGAGGAGAGGGAAGGGCAGTTAGAGCATTTTAAAATGAGTTTGTGAGCAGTTAAAAGTTGAATGTAAGAGAGATAGTGGGGGAGTTTCAGTCAGTTCAAGGAGTAGAGTGCATCACAGTGGTGGGAGGAGGATTTGGTCCCAGTAGCAAACTGAGAGATTTTATTGTAGCAAGATGGCAGTTTTGACTTTAGGGAGGATTGAAGGTTAGTGAGGAGAGGGGCTCCATACAAGAGAGAGGGGATGAGGTAGGACATAGAGAGTTTATGTTTGGATGAGGGAGTGAGATAGCTGTGACGATACAGCATTCTGAGCTTTTGGTGTGTTTTCTTAATACTAGTTTGTATATGAATGTCCAACTTTAAATGTTCATCAATGATAACACCTAGAAGTTTTGTATGGGAAACTATTTCAGTGGGAATCTTATTCTGGCTGACTATAGAGAAGGAATTTTTATCGAGAGAGGTGTTTTTAGATGGGGTAAAGATCATGATTTTGGTTTTGGATGCATTAAGAGCAATGTGATTATTTAGCATCCAAGACTCAGTACAAGATAAGGCATCTTGTGCTAGTTGCATGAGTTTGTGGAGAAATTGAGCATAGCAAATGATGATGGAATCATCCTCATATTGGACAAGGCTGGTATTAGGAATGCACTGATGAAAATTATAAATGAAGATGTTAAAAAGTAAGGGTCCCAGTATAGAGCCTTGTGGAACTCCTGTTGGAGTGTGAAGGAAGGAAGAGGTACTGTTGTTCCACTTGATGGATTGTTGTCTACTAGAAAGGTAACTGGAAAACCAGTTAACAGAGGAGGGGTAGAGATTGAGAAGAGAAAGTTTGGACAAGGGAAGGTTGTGGGAAACAGTACTGAAGGCCTTTGATAAGTCTAGGAGAAGGGTAGATACAATGTTGCCAGAGTATCAGACGTGGTTGATGATGTCAAGGAAGAAGAGAAGGGCAGTGGTAGTAGTGTGTCCAGGTCTAAATCCATGTTGAGTTGGAGAAGGAAGTTGATTGTCTAGGAGGTAGGGAAGGAGTTGCAAGTGTATGCATTTTCAAGGACTTTTGAAATTGGGCACAGGATGGCTATAGGATGGAAGTTGGAGATTTCAGTATAATTTCCTCCTTTGTGGAGGGGAATGATGAATGCTTTCTTCCAAAGGAGGGGTACATAGGATTCTTGGATTGAATGGTTGATAAGTATGGTGATGAGCAGGGCTATGCCATCAGCATCTAGCTTGAGAAAGTTAGATAGAAGGTTGTCTGGGGCATGAGAGCATGGTTTTAGTTTTAGTAGAAGTTGTTTTATGGAGTGTAGAGAGACGAGTTGTATGGTAAAGGAGAGATGAGTAATGTTGATGTCAGTGGAACTAGAACTGAGGGTGTGGGATGAGGGTGGAGTAAAAGTGTTACTGGAGAATGATGTGGTGAGTTTGGCTATTGAATCAATAAAGAAAGAGTTGAATTGGTTAGCTAAGATATGGTCTAGGGAGATAAGGTCAGGGCAGGGATTGTCTTTTTTGCCAGGAGAGAGGAGAGCAGATATACTGTTCCAAATTTTTGGGGATTGGATCTATGATTGTTTTGAAGCTTGGAGTAGTAGGACTTTTGGTCTAAAGCAATTTGTTTTTTCACTTTATTACGAAGTTGCTTATACTCAGTAAGGGTGTTAGGTGTTTTAGATTTATGATAATGTTTCCAAGATTTATCTCAGAGATGCATGAGTGTAATAGTTGCTTTAGTTAGCCAAGGGGTGGATTTTGTTTTGATTCTTTTAGTTCTTGGGGGAGCAAAGCTGTCTAGTAGGTTATTGAATGTAGTACTGAAGTATGTAACAACGTAGTCAAGAGGGAGTGTTTTTACAGAGTTCTAGTTCATATGTTTTAGTGATTCAGAGAACATTAGGGGGTTGAAGTTTTTTAGGGCATGAGTTGTGATGTAGTTGTGGTGAAGCTGGAGGGAGGATGGTGAGCAATGAGCAAAGGCAGGGAGATGATCACTGAGGGAGTTGGGTAGGGTGCGTTTGTCAGAAATGGAGTTGGGGTGAGAATCTAATATCTAGTCCAGAATACTATTGGAGTTGTTATCTTTATTAAATCTGTTGGGAGAGGTAATTATTTAGGTGTAATTGTATAGGTTTATATTCTGAGGTGATGTAGGAGATTGAATAGAAGTCCAGTTTATATATGCATTAGGAGTATAGTTTCATTGCTTATATTGGATGAGAACCAAGACAGGATATCTTCAAGATTGGGGAT
Source organism: Protopterus annectens (assembly GCF_019279795.1). Classification (NCBI taxonomy): domain Eukaryota; kingdom Metazoa; phylum Chordata; order Ceratodontiformes; family Protopteridae; genus Protopterus; species Protopterus annectens. Next base: position 499,346,269 of record NC_056728.1, on the reverse strand, counting down.
GTTATTTCCTGATGGAATATAAAGGGCAGCTATACATATTTTTTTATAGTTATTAACGTTTAGGAGGGCCAGGGTTAGTTCAGCTGTTGTGAATTGGGGTATAGGCTTGGTAAAGGGTGTCACTGTTAGGGAGGAGGAGAAAAGTAGGGCGACTCCACCACCTTTCTTTAAAGTTCTGTCATTTCTTATGATCTTGTAGCTGGGAGAGGTAATTTTGAAATCTTTTATGTGAGGTTTTAGCCATGTTTCGGTGATAGAGAGAATGTCAGGGTGGTAATGGGATATCCAGGCATGAAGCATAGGAAGTTTATTGCATAAACTTTGGGTGTTAATGGTAGCAAAAAGGAGAGATGTATGGTGAGAGGGGGAGGGAGACAAGTTAGGGTTAGAAACCTGGTTGTCTGAGGGTCCGGGATTAGGATGTATGTCACCAGACAGGAGGATGGAGATTAGTTGGATTAGGAAGGAGGCAAGGTCTTTAGATTTTTTGGAGTTGGAGTTGAGAGCAAGGTAGCTGGAAATATAAGGATTGTGAGGGACTGGAACTATATTACAGATATCAGGAAGAATCTTTCTAATAAAAAGGAGAGAGTTGTTATAGTAATAGAGGTGAGGAGAGATATAAGTTGAGAGGTGAGATTCTTCTAAGCCATGTATTAAAGTTGTATGATAGAGAGAGGAGTAAGAAAAGTCAGGAAGTCTGGTAAGGTAGAGTATGCAGTAGAGAAGGAAAGGTAGACATATTAATGGTAGAGTATGTGTAGGTTTGATTTGCATGGTAGTGTAAGGTTATAGTATGCAGTGAGGATGGGCAGAGGGGAGAAGGAATTAGCAGAAGGTAAAGTTATGTGTGGTCTTTGGTAGTAAGAATGAGGAAGAAGGGAGTATAAGAATAGGTAAGAGGAGGGCCCTAGGTAGTGGAAACAGGAGGGATTTGTGAATGAGGAGGTGGGTGGGGATTGTCCAGATAGGCTGAATGCTAGAGGAGGTGTGGTTTTGGAGCTATAAGTGTAGGTACTGGGGCGGGGGGTAATTGGGGGCAGGGTAGGGGAGCAGAGTGAGCCCGAAGGGTGAACAGAGTGGGCAGAGCTGAGAAGGAGGAAGGAGCAGAAGAAAGTGACAAAAACAATCAGTGATACAGGCACTCTCGCACACTCAACGATACTGACAAGCTCAGAGGTATGTTACTTATGAGTTAAGGTTTGGTCTAATTCATGGAGAATTGAACAGGTGTAACAATTCTGCAAAAAACAATGGGAAAGGAAAATAGACCTTAGAGCTGCAGGGAGAAGGGAAAAAGTATTGAAAGTTACCTAATACAATGAGTCGGAATATATCACCACCTAGTGGCATTCCTGAGAAAAGTAAAATGCAGAATCTACCTATTACAGAGAGTGAAGTGGCTGGAGGGGAGAGAGTTGAGAAAAGGGACTGCTGCAGAACAGCTAGTGTACACGCCATGGGTTAGCAATACAAACACCTTAAAAATAAGCTTTAAAAAAAGTATTGCACATACACACAGATGGAGGGTGTTATTTTTCAGAATATCCCTGGATTTCTTCTTGGGGAGGTATGTTCCTCAGTCTAAATAGAGCTGTAAAAGGTTGAAACCCGGGAGAAAAATACCCGAGCAAGCTGAAAAAGAGAGAGAGAAGTACTTTAATATAGAGGCATGGGAGAACTGAGAGAGGCAGTAATAGGATAGGCTGGAGAGATCCAGTTATATAAGTACAACACAAAAAAGAGGGAAAGACAGTTCAGAATGGAAATATGATAGCAGTTCCAGGGAGAAATAAAAGCATATAGATGGAAGCAGCACAGTTAAATGCAATTCAATAAGCAATGGGTGCATATGCAAAAATGAGTTGCTCTAGGAGAACTAACAGCAGGAAATTATTCACTATACAGTCAACATATACCAGTTGTTCTATAAGAACTGACAACAGCAGCTTATTCACTATAGAGATAACAGACTACAGCAGGAGCTAATGCATTTTATGGCAAGAAATGACCGCAGCAGAAGTATTGCACACATAAGCCAATAGTCTAGAAAATATTCTGTATATCTCCCTTTGACCACACCAGTTGCAAGAGCTAGTCAGAGGAACAACACATTAAGTGATTGGTGGTACAGTGATTAGCTCATATATGTATTGGGGCTATATGCATTTCCCAAACTTCTGTTATATTAGTAGGGGGTGGTCAGACTGAATTGTTTAGTAATAATGGGACATGCTGAGTGTGTGGTATCACAGCAGGGCTGAAAGATATTTTATAATACACTACATGGTAGGAAAGCACTGGTGGACACACTCTAAGCATTATGTGTCATTGAAAATATGGTACGCTATTAAATTGTATTGTAGGAATCAGTTAGGTCAGGTACCAAAGCATAAATGCAGAATACTAAACAGGAGCAGAGACTAAACACATAAAACTCCTGCACACATTTGAGTGAGCTTAGATGAGCAGGCTGTGACCTGGGAGGATGTGGGTAAGGATATAGTACACTGGTAAGCATTTGCCACACAGGCGCATGTGCATTATAATATTTAAACACTCATACACATTGGGAAAGTAAACTAATTAGGGAAGTTCTGACCAGGTTGTGCACAGGTAGAGAGTTTCCACATTGTTTAGCAAGTACCACAGGGATGGGAATTTCAGGCAAAAAACAGTTAGCAAGCTTACATTTGTAATTAAATAGTAAAAACAGACTGGGATACAACAAAGGTGGAGCAAGTCAGGCACAGAGCAAACAATGAGACCTGGCAACAGTAACTGTGTAATTACAGAGCAACGAACAGAGCAGTAAGACCAAAATATATTATACAAAGCTGTTTAACACATACAAAAGTAATCAGGAACTGTAACTTAAAGACGAGCACACATGAAATGTATTTCAGCAGTAACAAAGGGGCAGGAATGTTAATTTAAAAAGAAATGGCACCACAGGTAACGCCACTAGATGCAGACTTAGGAAAAGGAAGGGGAAGGAGAGGGGAGGGGACTGAGTGAAATGAGTGGAGGGGGGGAAATACATGGGTATATATTCAAATATAACTATATATATATATATATATATATATATATATATATATATACATATATATATATACACATAGAGGTCAATATATATATATATATATATATATATATATATATATATATATATATATATATATATATATAGGTCTACTTTACATGGTCGACTCTTCAGAAAGTCGAACTTCATATGGCCGAGACCATATGATCGACTTTCAAAAAGCTGTCCATGTAAAATAAACATATAACACACACCAAACACTTACCTTTCAACTGTTAGCAGGGGGGCAATCCCCCCTGCACCCCCCGTGGGGGATTCACCCCCGTAACATAAATATACGAACTCCGAGATCGCAATACAGTGCGGAAGAGGACATTTTCCCATTCCGCATGGTATGGAGAGAGCAGTTCCCCATGGTCAGCTTTGAAAAGTTGAACATATGGTCTCGGTCATATGAAAGTCGACTTTCTGAAAAGTCAACCTTATGAAGGGGACCCATAGATATATATATATATATATATATATATATATATATATATATATATATATATATATATATGTATATCATATATATATATATGATTCTACCTCACATAAACGAAACACCAAAACACCGACAACGCAATCACCGAAACCACATAACCGACAGCACAAAAACACGAAATTCCACATGCCCGACAACGAAATAACCGACGGTACACAAACACGAAACCTCATACACTTCACACACCACAATCAACAAACAAAACACATTCCCGTCCAAAACCACATACACAACACAAGCACACCAAAATCCCTACAAACCCACACTAAACCTCACATACACAACTACCTACAACCCTAACCCAAACCCTAACCCTAAGGTCCGTCACTACACTTACCTGACCCGCTCCTAACCCTAACTCACTTAACCCACCCCTATCCACACTTACCTTACTGCACCTAACGTCCGTCACTACGCATACTTACACAGCCTTTTCCCATTTTGGCATCCTCGTCGGTGCTTTCATCCGTCGTCGGTCTTCTGCTTGTCGGTCTTCTAGGTCCCGTCGCATCGGTCTTCTGCTGTCGATCTTCTGGGGCTCGCGATTTCCGTGTCGATGTTCGTGTCGTTGAAGTGAGGTAGAACCATATATATATATATATATATATATATATATATATATATATATATATATTTGACTCAAGTTTTAGCTATGTTCATCTTAATCCTTCATAAAACTCATGACTTTTGGGGAAAGGTTTTAAATTGCAATTAATAATAATAATTACAGGTATCGTTGAGAAAATGTTTATTAATTCACATTCTTTTATTTTATCAATGTGTAAAGTTAATAACACTAATATTTTAAAAGTGTCCTTGATTGTCCCTGATTTTATTAAGATTGGTCTCTGTCTGGTTGAGAGCTATGGTTGAAAGGAAGTAAATAAACCTATGAACTTTTAAAATAATGTTTTCCATCTGTTTTATTAATCTTGAATGTATATAGGTGATCCATCCGCAAAAGTGTGAATGTTACATTCTATTTTTTAACAGGTTGCACTTTGACTCTGTTCTAATAAGTGTTTGTGTTACTGTTTGTGACAGGCATTGAGGGAGCAGATTAGTGCCATTCTCTCCAAACTAGCCTCAGCACAACACACCACCTCAATGAGTATAGCATTTCTATGTATCCCAGCTATAATACTGAGTTGACTGATGACTCTTCTAGTTGTGATTTCTAAAATAGTTCATCAATATTGTTGTAAGATATGTATATTATTTTTACTGAGTTGACTGATGACTCTTCTAATTGTGATTTCTAAAATAGTTCATCAATATTATTGTAAGATATGTATATTATTTTTTACTATGTACTATGGGAAACTTTGTATATTCCCATCTTGTTTTACTATGTGTTATCTTAAGAGTTTTTACTATGTTATAACTTGATATCCACTGTCTGTGAGTTACTGATTTCCTACTGTTAACTTACATATTTTATTTGGAGCTTTTTTCCCTGGGCCTCCACTGAAAATGGACCTGTGTCCAGTCGGACTTTCCCGGTAAACAAATGTAAAATAAAAAATAAAATTTATACTAGACTAATGACCACCTGGGTCTTCACAAGCGTAGATATGCAGCCTAACCCAGTTTTGTCCCAAATTTCATTGGAGACCTATACGGTGAGGTACGTTAGTAAAGAGGTAGCAAAGGGTTATGTAGGGGTATATTAGTTGGGAAGTAATTTACTTACTATCGACCTCTGATTGCTGTGTTATGTTCCCAGATTCCTTACTAGTGGGTTGACTATTAGAACTGTTTTATTGATGGAGTAATAGCCTTGGGCTGACAGAGTCCAAAAGGGCATTATAATGCATTTTTCTATATGTGTTTTAGGCCATAACTTTGGCACCACTCATTTGTCTGTGTTAAACCCACTTGCAAGATATTGGTGTCATAAGGGAAATCAATAATAGCTCCCAGTTTACAGTCGTCTGTGAACTTGATGAGCCAAAGTCCTTGAATGTTAGCCTTGACTTCTGAGAAGCAGATGCCAAATAGGAGCAGGCCCAGCATGGAGCCCTGGGCTACTCCCTTGGTGACCAGTGTCTGTGAACCAGCTAGCAACCCACTGAGGTTTGTAGAGATTTATATCTACCTCAGGGAGCTTGTCAACAATGCCTGAGTGGAGTATTGCATTGTTTTATTGATGGAGTAATTAACTAGGGCTGAAAGTTTTCCCAAAGGACACTATAATGCATTTTTTGCACTGAGATTTAATCAGTGGCTTTGGCACAAGTCATCTGTTTGTGTTAGACACTCTTGTAAGATGTTGCTGTCATTGGGGGGATCTGTGATAGCTCTCAATTTATAGTCATCTGTGAACTTGGTAAGGGAGAGGCCTTTAACTTCTGAGAAATAGATGCCAAACAGAAGTGGGCCCAAAACAGAGTCCTGGGACACTTTGCTGGTAACCAGTCTCCTGGTGGAAGTGGTCTCACAGATCCTGATTTCCTGAGTCCGTTATGTGAACCAACCTGAAATCCAGTAAGTTATGAAGATATTTATTCCTAGTTCTGAGAGTCTGTAAGAACTGAAAGAAAAATCTAGTCAAGCTAGAGTGGGGCATTCAGAACTGCCATATAGCTGAAACACCTGATGTCCTTAAAGCATCATTTGTATATATCCCATGTGCCTTGTAGCTTTTCCCTCTCTAACATAGCTGACAAGCAGGTGGGGTATTTCATTTAGATGCTTTAATACATCAAAACACATCAGGATGGATAGCTGGATATCAGCATCATAAAATATAAGCAAACTGTTTAACAGACAGACCTTACATACATACATGCTTACATCTTAACAGCTTACTACAAAATGGCAGTCAGGCTCATACGTCCTCAGTATTTATACACTTGTGCACGCCCTTGGATAGCGTCTTAAAGGTACATACACACACACACACACATTGATCTACATCCTCCCTCTTAAAAAAATTGCCCTTAGTAAAAAACAACATTGAAATTAGGCATGCATTATTATAGACATTAGAAACAAACACAATGTTCATATCCAAGTTGCTGTGTATCTATTACATGGTCTGGAGATATGACCGGATCTGGTAACATAACAATCTGAACTGAATTTAGGATCAGGGACAGTCTTCAGTAAACAACTCATATCAGGAACTTCTGGATTTGTCACAGAAACAGGAATATTCTCTGGAATTGGAACACCAGATAACTCACTCTGAGATAAAGAGTCTTTCTCACAGGCTATGTGCTGTGATATAGGCTTGGACACCGGCATCAAATGTTTCCAATTACACCTAAACTCTGCTCCTTGTGATTCCACAATGTACGATCTCAGAAATGGGCAAATATTCTTCATGACTCCAATCTAATCATAACCTTTGGATGTTTGCATCCTTACCACTTCTCCTTCTCGTAATGGATTGAGCGGTTTGCTGGTCTTATCATAGCAGGACTTCTGGGTTAAATACTTCTTCAACAGATTGGTTTTCACTGACCTGCTGTTCTTAACACATGGAACCAACAATTAACTACTGATTGGTAATGTAGTTCTGGTTTGTCTCAACATAAGTCTCTGAGCAGATGAACCAAAATGTTTATCACAAGTAATGTTTCTGAGATTCAATAGATTCAGGAAAATATCACTATTGTCTCATTTTGACTTCTCTAGTAACTGTTTTGCACTTTGAACTGTATATTCTGCCAAACCATTTGACTGCAGATATTCAAGGCTACTCGTGACATGAGTAAAGTACCATTCTTCAGCAAATCTTTTGAACTGTTGGCTTGTAAACTGTATGTTATTGTCAGAAATAACTGTGCAGACTACCATTGACTGCAAAATGACCCTTCATCTTAGTAATGACAGTACTGGATGCTAGATTAGGAAGAAGGTCAGTTTCTAACTAATTAGAATAAGAGTCTACTAACACCAAGTAATGTTGACCATTCCACTCAAAATGTTGGTATCTACTGACATCCAAGGTAGTTCAGGAATCTGGTTTAGCTGAAGTGGCTCCTTCTGTTGATGTGGCTTAGTACTATTACACACAGAACAAGATGAAAATACTCTTTCAATGTCTTGTGACATAGAAGGGCAAAATACTAGACCTCTCACCCTTCTTTTGGTAGAGTTGGTTCCTGGGTGACCATGACGCAAGATGGTAATGCACTCTTATTTCCAGGACTTTGGAACAATTACTTTCAGACCTTTCATAATGATACCTTTGTCAGGCAAAATCTCATCTCTGTATGGAAAACAAGGTTGCACTTCTTGAGGTAAAGTAGATAGCTTTGACAGCCATCCCTGATTGATGAAGTAGTTGAGCCTCTGTAAAACTGGATCTGTGGTTGTGTGATCTCTCAGCTCATCAAAATAGTGGAAGAAAAAGTTCTCATTTCCATGACTTCAAAATCAAGGTTCTCATTCTCATGATATTCAGTGATGTTTCTGGGTGATCTGGACAATGTATCAGCAAGATAAAGAAGTCTGCCTTTCTTATAGACAAGAGTGAAATTATAATTTTGTAGTCTCAATATCATACATTTCAGTCTGGCTGGAGCTGAATGCATAGACTTTCTCAAGATAGTGACTAAAGCTTGATGATCAATCTGGATAAGTCTACCATAAACATAATCATGGATCTTTAAACATGCAAATACAATTGCCAAAAGCTCTTTCTTGATCTGGGCATAGTGCATTTCAGTTTGAGTAAGAGTTCTCGATGCATAGGCAACAGGTTGACCCTCTTATAGAATGACTGCACCAAGTCCAAATTTCAAAGCATCACATTAAAGAGTAACTGGCTTGTGAACACCATAATATCTGACAGTTGGTAGACTAGCAATTCTGTGTTTCAGGTCATCAAATGCTCCTTGGAGTTGCTTTAACCAAAACCAGGACACATCTTTATGTGTCAGCACTCTGAACGGTGCTGAAAGTTGACTCAAGTCTGGAATGAACTTGCCTAAGTAGTTAACCATGCCAAGAAAACATTTCATGGATTGAACATTGTCTGGAGCTGGCATCTCGAGAATGGGAGAATGGCAATTTGTTTAGAAGGGTCTGGGCATAGGCCTGAACTAGTAAATAAATGGCCAACATAAGTAACCTCTTGTAGCCTGAATTTGCATTTCTGTGGATTGAGCTTAAGATTCACTTGACATGCCCTTTTCAGAGATTTTCTGTGGTTTCTGTCATGCTGACCTTCACCATTTCCTCCTACTAGTATGCAGTCGACTATAATAGCACAAGGATACCCAGAAAAAAGTTGCTCCATTGCACATTGAAAGATTTCCTTTGCAGAATTTATCCCAAATGGCATTCTCAAAAATCTGTACCTGAAAAATGGATTACTGAAAGTTAGCAATGAGGATTTCTTATCAAACTGATTTTGACAAACAGAACTTTTTGCATCTAGGACAGAAAATATAGTGGCATTTGGCATCAGAGCTGCAACTTCTTTGACTGTGTGCTTGGATTATTAGATATTTTTAGTGCTTTGTTCAAATCATGGCTCAATACATATTCTGATGGCATCTGAGCTTTTCTTATGAGCTACCACCATGGAAGATACCATTCAGTTGGAGTTGACAAACCAACTGGGCAAATAACACTTTGTTGCACCATTTTGTCCAGCTCAGCTTTGACTTTGTCCTGCATGGCTATTGGAACTTTTTGAGCTGGCCTGATAACTGGACTGACATCTGGATCAAACTTCATGGAGTACACAACTGGAAGCTTCCTTAACTTGTCTTCGAGAAGATCAGTAAAGGACAAAAAATATACTGGGTGAAATTAGAATAGTGGTCTTTCAAGCTAACATTATGGGTTTCCTTATTAAATGAAAGCAGTCCCATTTTCAAACTTTCTCTGAGCCCTAATAATGACTGGGCATGCCTCTTGACCACATAAAATAACAAGTCATAACATCTCCTAGCAGAGTAACATGAAAGCACTACTGAGCCTTCAGTCTGAATTTCTTCACCAGAATAAGCAACAAGCTTCACACACCTTGACAAATCAAGCCTTTCACCATAACACACTCTAGCAGATGTTGCTGCTGACTAACATTGCACTTGGAATCCATATTTATTCAAACAGAACAAAATACTTCATTCTTTGTCCTGCAATCTACTGCACTGACTGTTTCATGAAGCACTGACACAGCATTAACATAAAGAGTAGGGTTGCAGCCTTCTAATTGAGCAATTCATTTTTTTAAATATTCCCTTTTAATGAAAGAATGTGGACATTTTGATTCACAAAAACTCTTGAAATGATTCCATTTATTGCATTTGTGGCACTGCTGACTAAAAACTAAACATTTTCCCTTTTAGATTCATGATTTCCACCACAGTTATGACAGTTGGCAATGAAACTGGGTTGGGGCCCTTGCTTTGAGTTTGCTGACTCACTCATGCTTCACTGAGACTCTCCAAACTCTGGAATTTACTGGAAAGCTCTGGGGTTTACCAGTGAGTGTTGCAGGGGCTACAGTTGCTGCCACATGCTTGTACCTGTTTCTTTTAACCATGTGCTGCATACTATCAACATGAGCTCTAGAAGTTATTGGAAACATGCAACTCTCATCTGTAAGCATATCTGTGTGATTTTCTATGAGCTTGTATATCTGACAAATCTCAATACTCTGATTCAAAGTTAAATCATTGTCATGAATCAAAATCTGTCTCACTGTATCATCTTTAATACCACACACAAGTCTGTCTTTTATCAGCTCATCCCTTAAATCACCAAATCTGCACATCTTAACCTTATTCCTCAAGTCAATTATATATGCTGCAAAAGTTTCACCAGGCTTTTGATCCCTTATGTAAAATAAGTGCCTTTTTATTGTTATTTGTCTGGGGGGGGGTCACACATTTCTCTAAATGTATGTTTTAAGCACTCAGAGTCCTCCCTTGACTCAGCCAGTGCAACAATATGACAGCTTCCTCCTCTCCTGCAAAGACAACAGGTGCATACAGAAATGAAGGCCCCCTTTCAGTGGCTTCTGACCCAGCCACTGAAGTAAGCAGAATAAATGCCTTTGTATGGTCATCTTTATCAGAAAATGCACTCTGCATGAAAATGTCATACTCTTGCTCAAACACTATCTAGTTCTCTGCAATATTATTGTCAAACACAAGTGCACTCGTTTTTCCAAATCTGACACCCCTGCCTACAAATTATGCACAAACACACTGAAAATATGTCACTTGTAATTATGTACATACAAACTGTTCTGTGAGTTTGTAATAACATTCAAATGAACAATAAACTCTGAAATACTGCACTTCGCAAAATATGCCCTGTAATGATTGCATTCTGAGAAATAATTTACTGCAATCCTGCACAAACATGTGAACACTCTATACACTTCTAATTACTTGAATATCTTTAATTAATGTTAGCGAAATATGTGGTCATTTCCTCTTATTTTATTAATTTTATGCAATTTAGGCTTTATTTCAAACATTTTCCATAGTAATTTGAATATTTTTATCAATATTAGACATATTGGTTTATTTGAATATTGTTTAGAGTGTTCTGTATGCTTTGTTTCCTGTTTTGTAAATAAGAATTTTTTTTAGCAAGTTTAACAGCTGAAATTAGTTTCTGACCTGTTTTGCCAATTATGCGTGCAGTAGGGATGACCCACCTCTATATATTCCTGCAATACTAACCAGCTGCCTCTCTGACTTATATTGAAGAAACTGGAACTCTTTCTGGCAACAAGTCGCTTTGGCCATGCTTCCTTTAACATCATGCCCTTTAGACATGCCGCTTCTGACACCATGTCACTCATCCCTTTCTAACATAGATGACAAGCAGGTGGGGTATTTGATTTAGATGCTTTAATATATATAAACACATCAGGATGGATAGCAACATCATGAAATATAAACAAACTGGTTAACAGACAGATCTTACATACATACATGCTTACATATCAAAAGCTTACTACAAAATGGCAGTCAGGCTCACATGTGCTCAGGATTTTTGCCCAAACCCCTGTATAGCTTCTTAAAGCTGCATATACACACATTGATCTACACCTCTAATACAAGAGGTTTAAGGAATCACAAAGTGGAAACCCTAGCTTGGCTAGATTTTTCTTTTAGTTTTACTTATTGGTTTGTCTGTTTGACGTTTTTACTCATTGTTTTAGTTTGTTACTTGGGATATTTTGCAGGCACCCTAATGGTTATGGACATCAGCTGGGTATGACAACACTTTGTTTCTAAAGTTTAGCCAAACAGTCCACTTATGCTGATCAAGCCATAAGAAGGCTAAAGCATGCATGGCCACAGCTAGTGGAGTTTGGCTTTATTGGCCTGAATTTGTCCATAACAGACTTAAAAAGAAAAAAAATCATGGGCAGTCAGAACTGCCATATAGCTAAAACACCTGCTGTCCTTAAAGGGTCATTTGTATATATCCCATGTGCCTCTAATACAAGAGATTTAAGGAATCACACAATGGAAATTCTAGCTTGGCTAGATTTTTCTTTTAGTTCTGACAGTTTGTCTAGATACCTGAGTGGGATATTGCATTACATGCCTTGGCCAGGTCAAGGTAAGTGGCATGCACCATTTGCCCATATCCATAGCCTTGATGACCCTCTGAAGACTAGTAGGCTGAGTAGGTAAGACCTTCCCTTAACAAAGGGGAACTGGGATGGGACCAGTGTTTCTAGGTTGCCAATGTCCATGATAATTCATTCCATTGCTTTGCATATCAGACTTGTCAGAGTGATGGGCCTGTAGTTCCTGAGGTCAGTTGTTAGTCCACCCGTGTGAAGAGGAATGACCATTGCAGCCATTTATTTATTGGCATGTGACCTGTTTTTAGGTTGTAGCTAAAGAGTGCCTCAAGTGGTCCTGCTAGGTCTTGTTTTAGGTTGTTTAGGAGGTAACCAGAGATCACGAACAAAAAACCACCTCCAAGCCGATAACTAGTCCCCGCCACTCATGAAGGTATATAAGGTGTATAAATGGTTACCACCACTCAAGGCAATCTTTTCACCACACTTTATTAAATAAAATCACATCGATCCATAGCAAAAAGGGTCAAGCGCTTTCGTCAAATAGACTTCCTCAGAACAGTGTATAATTAAAATCCCATTGCTTTTATACCCTTGAAATTAATCAATCAATCAATTAATAAGCCATTTAAAGCTGCAGGGGCAACAATACAAATGACTTGTATATATATATATATATATATATATACACATTGAATACTTTTAAATACATTTAAATAATTTTGATAATCACTGAGTGAAATGTAAAAAATATATATAAAAATATGAAACTTGAAAGTACAAAGGGTTGAAATTAGCAAGTGTTTAAAACTTTAAAAAAAGTATACCTATTATTTATTATTTTATTCTATTAGCTCTATATCTGAGCTCAGGTTTAGTGCTAATGGCATCGTTGATGCCCGGAAATTCACAAGCATTGACCATAAGTTGCCACCTAGTTTCTGCCCTAAGCAACTTATTGGTCCAATCCCCCCCTCTAAAATCCTTACTCACTATTTCCAAAATACCAGACTTGAAACCATGAGTAGGATTGTTTTTATTATGTTTATATAAAGCATTTCTCTCATCCATTTTTGTAACACTGTAACAGTGTTCGTAAATTCTACGATTCAGCCTCCTTTCTGTTTTTCCAATGTAAAAACATTGGCAAACCGTACAAAGGGCTAAATAAACTAAACCTGTTGTAGTGCAGGAACCAGAAACCAAGTCTACCTCAATCCTAAAAGGGCCCAATTCTACCTTGGGGGTCTCCAAGATGTATTTACATTGTTCACAGGCCCCACATTTGTGGGTACCCTCCTTTCTTTTCCTTCCTTGATGGCCATATTCCAAGATGTTCTTTAAATTTTTGTTTACTTTGTAAGTGAATAAGGGTTCAGTACCCAATACTCCTAATACTTCCTTATTCCCCTTAAACATGACCCAATTATTCTTAATAATCTTTTTATACTTCTTCAGATGTTTCCCCATAAGTGAGGACCATAGCCTGAGTGAAGTCATTCGTTTCTTTAGGATCTCTTATCATAACTTCTTCACACATTCCCAATAAGGGTATGTATCTGTGGTTCCATTCACTCATAACCTGATTCCTTATTTCTTCCAATGGTCCTCACTTATGAATATGGCCATCAAGGAAGGAAAAGAAAGGAGGGTACCCACAAATGTGGGGCCTGTGAACAATGTAAATACATCTTGGAGACCCCCAAGGTAGAATTGGGCCCTTTTAAGCTTGAGGTAGACTTGGTTTCTGGTTCCTGCACTACAACAGGTTTAGTTTATTTAGCCCTTTGTACGGTTTGCCAATGTTTTTACATTGGAAAAACAGAAAGGAGGCTGAATCATAGAATTTACGAACACTGTTATAGTGTTACAAAAATGGATGAGAGAAATGCTTTATATAAACATAATAGAAACAATCCTACTCATGGTTTCAAGTTTGGTATTTTGGAAATAGTGAGTAAGGATTTTAGAGGGGGGGATTGGACCAATAAGTTGCTTAGGGCAGAAACTAGGTGGCAACTTATGGTCAATGCTTGTGAATTTCCGGGCATCAATGATGCCATTAGCATTAAACCTGAGCTCAGATATAGAGCTAATAGAATAAAATAATAAATAATAGGTATACTTTTTTTTAAAGTTTTAAATACTTGCTAATTTCAACCCTTTGTACTTTCAAGTTTCATATTTTTATATATATTTTTTTACATTTCACTCAGTGATTATCAAAATTATTTAAATGTATTTAAAAGTATTCAATGTGTACATATATACAAGTCATTTGTATTGTTGCCCCTGCAGCTTTAAATGGCTTATTAATTGATTGATTGATTAATTTCAAGGGTATAAAAGCAATGGGATTTTAATTATACACTGTTCTGAGGAAGTCTATTTGACAAAAGCACTTGACCCTTTTTGCTATGGATCGATGTGATTTTATTTAATAAAGTGTGGTGAAAAGATTGCCTTGAGTGGTGGTAACCATTTATACACCTTATATACCTTCTTGAGTGGCGGGGACTAGTTATCGGCTTGGAGGTGGTTTTTTGTTCGTGTTGGTGTGTTTGCTGCTTTCTCCACCTGTGTTTTTTTCTTCGTGAGGTAACCAGAGATATTATCAGGGCCCATTGCAGCAGTGCTTTTGGCCTTAGCTAGTGCTACGAAGATCTGCTCCCTGTTGATAGTTGGGGGAATATGCTAGAGGGCATTTCACATGAGGTGGTGGGGGGAGTGAGTGTGGCTGTTAGAGCTAAAGTTATCAGCCAGCAGCTTTGCTATGTTACCATGGTCAGTGAAGGTTGTACCATTTACCACCAGTTCTGCACACTAAGTGTTACCTTTAATGTTCCTGACGTAGCTGAAGAAGGCCTTATGATTGTCTTTATTATGGAAGTTTATCCTGACATTGTAAGTGGCCTTGTTGGACTTTATTAGACCTTTTAAGTTTCTTGTTTACTTGAATCAGTGAATTCTTGTCTCTGTGAGAGTTGTTTTTTTCTGATTCTAGCCGTCACTTTCTTCTTTTGTTATATACCATGTTAAAGTAAGGATTCCATCACTGGGGTTTGTTTTTGGTGTTAGTTCTGGCCTTATTTCCTGGTAGGTATGGCAGTCTCAATGTAGCCATTTACATGTTTGTACAGGGTTTCTGTAAATAATTCTGCATAGGTAGTTGTGTTCTCAGGGTTTGGGGGAGCTATGAATTTTGATGGTTTCTGATGATGATCAAAAATTTGAGGAAAAAGGTGCAAAACAGTTTGAGACTAGTATGAGATAGCATAAGAATTATCTTTAAGTTTACTTTGCCTTTGATCTAAAAAAATTACATTGTTTTGGAAGTTGGATTCATAGGAAATTTGTAGAATCTGACTACATTAATTGCCTTTCAAGAGATGAAAAACTGTGTAAAGGTTCATTTTGATGTAAGGAAGGACACTGGAGAGTACTTTTAACATGTGTTCTTTGGTAACATTTAGGGGTTTGAGATCCATGGGTATATATAGGTTCATAGGTTCATAGTTTGGTACTAGGCTATCGGCCCTAGGGCCTATACAAGCCTAGCCATAACAATTCCCTGGCTATTTCTTCCCAGAATATTTACTTCCCTGGTCCCCTGTCTAACAGGGTAACTGACATGATCCCCAGGGTGAATTTCCTATCTCCTATCCTGTCGTCAAGGTTCCTTTTGAAGAGGGCCAAAGAGACGCTCAGTTTGACATGTATGGGCAGTCTATTCCAGAGTATGGGGAGTCTCTGGGTAAGGAACCTATCCCTCCAGCATGTTTTGTTCATTGTCATGACCAGGTTTAGATCTCTGGAGAATGTAGCTCTGAGGAATTTGGATTTCTTTAAGTGTAGCATGTCCATCAGCTCAGGGTTTGACATGGCCTTGTATGTTAAGCAGAGATCGCCTCTGAGTAGGTGATATGTGACAGAGTATAGCTGGAGTTTTTTTAGATGGTCAGCATAGAGAATCTGCTTTAGGCTTGTGATTCTTTTAGTGTGGTATTTCTGTGGCTTTTCCAGTTGTTACAGATGACTTGTGAGGTACATACCAAACAGGGCGTTGTACTCTATAATGGGTCTAATGAGGGATGAGTACAGTGGGACAGTGACTTCCTTTTTTCTGGATAAAAAGCCCTTAGTGATGAGGTGTGCCTCATAGAAGGATTTCCTGACTGTTGTGGCGATGTGGTTATCGAAGGTGAAACCACTGTTCACCTGTATCCCTAAGTTCCTTATCACACTTTCGGTGTTTAGTGTACTGCCACTTATGTGGTAATTCATGGGTACAAGGTTTTTCTCAAGGGGAATAACTATACATTTCTTGGCATTGAGCTTGAGCCCATTGCTCTGGCACCAAGCATCTGTTTCTGTAAGGCCCTTTTGTAGAATATCCACATCATTTGGGGATTCAATAATGGCTCCCAGTTTGCAGTCATCTGTGAACTTTGTTAGCCAGAGTCCATTAGTGCTGGCCTGTACTTCAGAGAAGTAGATGCCAAACAATAGCGGTCTCAGGACTGAACCCTGAGGTACTCCACTTTTCACTTGTCTGGTGCTGAATTTTGAGTTGGCTATTTTTACAGTGTGGGTTCTATCAGTAAGCCAGTTGGCAACCCATTGAGTGATGTAGGGATTAATGCCCATCTTAGTAAGTTTATCTATGATTCCAGAGTGGGGAATGGTATTGAAGGCCTTGGAGAGGTCCAGATAGGCTGTGTGGACTGCCTTGCCCTCGTCCACTGCTCTGGAGACTGATTCAAAGAAGTCAATCAGGTTGAGGAGACAAGATCGGCCCTTTACAAAACCAAACTGGGTGGGGTCCAGTGTTTGAAGTTTGCCAATGTCTTTGTTTATAAGTTCCATGATAATGTGTTCCATGGCTTTGCAGATCAGGTTCATCAGATTGATGGGATAATAGTTCCTGGGATCCAAGGTGGATCCCCCCTTGTGGAGTGGATTAACTGTAGCTGTGCACCACTCATTGGGCACAAAGCCTGAGGTGAGGCTATGATTAAACATGACACTTAGGTGAGGTGCCAGTTCATTTTGTAGTGCATGTAGTACACAGCCCGGAATGTCGTCTGGTCCCATGGATGCTGTATTCTTAGCTTCGGAGAGTGCGTTTTTTACCTGTGTGGCTGTGATTACCAGAATTTGGCAATCATTTGGCATTGAGATGGGCCCTTTAGGAGGTGAGAGGGGGGTGAAGTTGCCACTGAATCAATCTGCCAGGATATTGGCAATATCCTTGGGATCAGTATATTTAATGCCATTCTGTTGTAGCTCAGAGCAGATTTGAGCATTGCCATTTAGATGCTTGACATAACTATAGAATGTCTTGTGGTTGTCCTTGGAATCTTTGTCAATTTTATTTTTGTAACTAGCTTTGGAGGATTTTAAGAGGGATCTCAGCTTCTTACTGAGGCTAGTAAGGGAGTATTTTGCATCCTGGAATTTTCCTCTTTTCTGCAAAAGTTTCTTCCTTCTGTTGTATAGTTTATTTATGGCAAGGGACCACCAGATTGGCTTCCTTTTTTGGAGGAGAGCATCTTGGTTCTATTTGGAATGGCATGATTCATGCATGAGTGGATGTGCTCGTACAGTGCCTTAGTGTAGGATTCAGTAGTCGAACTTTCAGTTTCCATCTGCATGGGTGTCATGAAGTTTGTCACTTCTGACTTGAAAAGCATGAAGTTAGCTTTGGAGAAGTTTTTTATGGAGGTTTCCCTACTAGGGGTTGGGGGTGGGATATGGACATCAAGGGTGATTAGCTTATGGTCAGACCTGACCAACGAGGGGGTGACCACTGGTGTGGAACATTGATCTCCCATGTTGTTAATGACCTGGTCTAGGATATTTGAGCCCCTGGTGGTATTATGGATTACCTGATCCAGGGTGTTGGAATTTAAGAATTCCAAGAACCATTGGGCAAAGGTGTTTGTACCTGAGTAGTTTTCCCAATTAATGGCAGGCTAGTTGAAATCACCCAGTATTAGGGTATTTGGTTGTATTTTAATATTTTCCAGTATGTTTAGAAAGGTGTAGTGAGAATCATGGGGCATGGTGGGGGATCTGTAGCAAGCTACAATTTGGATTGCAGTCTTACCTATTGTTAGTTGCACCTGTAGAATTTCAGATGCATTGTGTTGGGCAACTAGCCTGGAGGTGTGAATATCCTTGGCGAATATGGACACTCCTCTGCCTTTAGTGTTTCGGTCCTGGTTTGGTGGCTGAAAAGTGTGGTAAGAGCTGTAGCCTGGTATTGCAGGGGTGCTCTCTGGTGCCTTGAACCAGGTCTCAGTTACTGCACAGATATTGATGTTCTCCATTTTTAGGAGTGCCTTGAGAGAGTGCATTTTGAGGTTTAGACTTTTGGCATTGAGTAGCATTACCTTCAAATTGTGCATGCTTATATCTGTTACGGTGGTGGTTTTGTCCTTTGAGCCTTGCCTAAAAAAGGCACTATAGGGATGGCAAGAGCCTTAGCCAGTAACCTGAATCCAAGGGGCGACAGCTGCAGACCATCTCTGGCAAAGCATTGTGGTTTGTCGATCATGTCATCCCAGGCAGACAGATACTGGATCCCCTTTGAATGACACCAGAAACTTTGCTAATTGTTGAAGTCAATCATTTTGTCCTTATACTGTGGTATCAGTCTGGGCATAGGCAGGATGCTACTCAGGGCTAGGGTCATACCTGCCTGGGCCACATGATCTGAGAGCTCTTCCATGTCTCTTTTCATGTAGTCCAGGAAGGTACATCTCAAGTCATTCACTCCAACATGGACAATGACAGAGTCATATTTGTACTTGTTGTGGAGTAACCTGAGTGCATGCATGATGTGGCAGATCCTGGCACCCGACAGGCAGCTGACTGTAATTTTCTCCTTGTTCAGCCTGGTGAGTGGGACATTAGTGTGCCTGACTGTAGAGTCACCAATGACTAAAGTGGTGGGTACGTTGTCTTACCTTAGGGGCTGTAGTTGGGTGGCACACTGGTGTTGTGACCTATGTGACATTTTGGTTGTGATTGGTGTTTGTTTGCATTTCAGCTTCGGAGGTCCTTGTTGCTTGGGCAGGTTAATGTTAAGGGCCTCTGCATAAGTGGGTTTAGTGTTACTATGTGTGGATGTTGGTGCCATGAGTTTTGAAGGGCTATGTATTGCTTGAGGTGTAGAGCAGGTGTTAACCTTCTCCTCTTGACTGTCTAGCACAATCTTGGGTGGAGAGAGCTTTGCTTCCAGTTTGGCTATGTAAGTGCACCTCTCTCAGGTTGTAGTGGTGGGTAGTAGGAGGAGAGGGTTGTCTGTGTACAGGAGGCAAATGCTGCATTGCCCCAATATGCCTAGATTCACCAGGTGGACAGGAGAAATCACCAGAAGCTGACCCTTGGATATGCCTGGTTCGTTGTTTCTTTATTAAAGTACAAGAGCTGATTTCCCTTACCTTGGCAAGGTAGTTTGCAATTATAGGCTGTTTAGTGCCTACGATTAATTTCTCATTATTAGCAAGGAGAGTTGAGTGCTTGTATCACTTTAAGGCTTCCTAGTGCTTTCCAGCAGGTTTTAGAGCAAGTGCTAATCACAGGGATTTAAATTTTAGTGCTACTACTGAGAAACCAGCTAGTTCTAAGGCAAAGTTTGAAGAGCAGACTTTCTGGCACCGGAAATAGTTTAAAGTGCTAGACTAATAAGCTAATAAAAGTTCAGGAGAGCAGAGAACTAGCAGATCTAAGGGAAAAAAATTGAAGAGCAATGCTCAGAAGCTTACAAAAGGTCCTGGATACAGCAAATCTCTATCTTGGGCTACACTGGTGCCAGAAAAGGTAGGAAACATCTTTTTTTTTTTTTTTTTTTTTTTTTTTGTTAGTAGAAATGGAAGAGGCAGAAGATAATGAAATAATTCAATATGCAGAAGCTAAAGGGGTGGGCCTTTGCTAAGTTCTCACTATTAACAGTAGAATGAGCTGATGTAATGTGAATCGGGGGAGTTTCCAGTATTCACTTTATACCAGAGGCGGGCAACTCAAAGCCACCAAGACAAAAAGACCACAACAAGAAACAGGAGGTGGGTGGGAGAAAAACAGTTGTGCAGATTACAGAGATATTAAAAGTGCAGACAATAAATGAGAATAAACTCTTATCGTTTCTCAATATCACAGCTGGCAGTAGATCAGTCTCACTGCAGCAGCCTGAGCAACAGGTATATCTGATTTAAAACACTGGCTATTTAAGGCACAGGACAGAAACCAGACCAATTATCTAAACAATAACAGATGCAGGAATACCTTTGCTAGATAAAACCAGTTCTGTAAACTTTCTCTCAGTAAGAAAACAGTTTGGCGTTTAGACAAAGGATTTCACTACAAACTGAGGTCAACACTAAGAGATATTCAGCTATATCACACAACAAGGAGAGTGAAAACAGTTGTACAGATTACAGAGATATTAAATCAAAAGGGCAGACAATAAATGAGAATAAACTCTTATCTTTTCTCAATATCACAGCTGGCAGTAGGTCAGCCTCTCTGCAGCAGGCTGAACAACAGGTATATCTGATGTAAACCACTGGCTATTTAAGGCACAGGACAGAAACCAGACCAATTTATTTATGCTGCATTTATTACTGCTTGTTAGTAGCCTGATTAAATTGTAAATGTAATTCTAATGCTTTGGTTTAAACACTTGGGCTTCAGACCGGTTCGTTTACATTAAGAAGGTTTGTGGTCTTCCCTGTTGTGCCAGAACAGGTAGCTTACATCCTTCTATGTTGGGAGTTGCTGATTGAAGGCTTAGTGTCTTTTATTCTAAAAGTGTATTAGTTCTGGTTTAAGCACTTGGTCTTAAGGCCAGTTATTTTACATTAAGAAGGTGTGCTCTGCACTCTTGTGGGTATAGAGGGCAGATCCTGCCCTTCTGAGCTGGGAGTTTCTGGTTAAAGGCTTATTGTGCCTGCTTATTTGAACTGTTTCTTTCTGAAATTGGTACGCCTTGTTTGCTGTAGCACAAGACTAGATTCAGACCTTTGTATCAGCTGTTACTAGCAAGTTACATGGTGTGATATTAGATTTAAGGCAGTTTCCTAAGAATGTAAATTTGCATTATATGTTTTCTAACACTGCCGCTGCTGAATATAATAAGTATAAAAAACCTAGTACATTTATGCCTGTTTTTCAACCAGTGATGGATACATTTTTGAAAGTTTGTGAGAATGAAATTGATACACTTCTTATGTCCAGGCGTAGACCAGGACACTTTAATTTAAATTTGCAAGAAAAGCAAGGACTGGATGATCTCATTGCTGACAGAAGTATTGTTATAAAATCTGCAGACAAAGGAGGTGCAGTAGTGGTGCTAGATTATTCTACATATGTGGAAACTATGAATTATATGTTGTTAGATGAAACTACTTATACTCTTGTGAACATGAAAAAAGTGAGAGAGATTGTTAGTAATGTGAAGAATGATTTGTTTCATCTGCTACAGACTAGCATTATTTCTAAGGATTTATATGATTACATTATGGTAGATTTCCTTAAGATTCCTAATATGTCAGGTCTACCTTCTTCTTCTTCTTTCAGCTGCTCCCGTTAGGGGTCGCCACAGCAGATCAACTGTTTCCATTTCTTCCTGTCTTCTGCATCTTGGACAGATGCATGTCCTCTATCACCAGATTCATAAACCTTATCTTAGGCCTTCCTCTTTTCCTGTTACCTGGCAACTTCATGCTTAGCATCTTTTTCCCAATATACTCTGCATCCCTCTTCAGCACATGTCCAAACCAACGTAATCTTGCCTCTCTGGCTTTGTCTCCAAACCTTCCAACCTGGGCTGACCCTCTAATATACTTATTCCTAATCCTGTCTATCCTCGTCACACCCAGTGCAAATCTTAACATCTTCAACTCTGCCACGTCAAGCTCTGACTCCTGCCTTTTTGTCAATGCCACTGTCTCCAACCCATATAACATAGCTGGTCTCACTACCCTCTTGTAGACCTTCACTTTCACTCTTACTGGTACTCATCTGTCACAAATCAGTCCTGACACTCTTCTCCACCCACTCCATCTTGCCTGTACTCTCTTCTTCACCTCTCTTCCACAATCACCATTACTCTGAACTGTTGATCCCAAATACTTAAACTCATCCACCTTTGCCACCTCTACTCCCTGCATACTCACCAGTCCTCTATCCTCCCTCTCATTCACACACATATATTCTGTTTTAGTCTTGCTGACCTTCATTCCTCTTTTCTCTAGAACATATCTCCACCTCTCCAGGGTCTCCTCCACCTATTCCCTACTCTCACTACAGATCACAATGTCATCTGCAAACATCATAGTCCACGGGGACTCCTGTCTGATCTCGTCTGTCAACCTGTCCATCACCATTGCAAATAAGAAAGGGCTCAGAGTTGATCCTTGATGTAATATCATCTCCACCTTAAACGCATCCGTCACTCCCACCGCAGACCTCACCACTGTCACACTACCCTCGTACATATCCTGTACCACTCTTAGATACTTCTCTGACACTCCCGACTTCCTCATACAATACCACAACTTCTATCTAGGCACCCTGTCATATGCTTTCTCTAAATCCACAAAGACGCAATGCAACTCCTTCTGACCTTCTCTGTACTTCTCCATCAACACTCTCAGAGCAAACATCACATATGTAGTGCTCTTTCCTGGCATGAAACCATACTGGTGATCACTAATCATCACCTCCCTTCTTAACCTAGCTTCCACTACTCTTTCCCATAACTTCATGCTGTGACTGATCAGTTTAAGCCCTCTGTAGTTACTACAGCTCTGCACATCACCCTTATTCTTAAAAATCGGTACCAAAACACTTTTTCTCCATTCCTCAGGCATCCTTTCACTTTCCAAGATTTCATTAAACAATCTAGTTAAAAACTCCACTGCCATTTCACCTAAACACCTCCATGCTTCCACAGGTATGTCATCTGGACCAACAGCCTTTCTGTTCTTCATCCTCTTCATAGCTATCCTTACTTCCTCCTTGCTAATCCACTGCACTTCATGATTCACTATCCGCACATCATCCAACCTTCTCTCTCTCTCTCATTCTCTTCATTCATCAACCCCTCAAAGTACTCTTTCCATTTGCTCATCACACTCTCCTCATTTGTGAGTACGTTTCCCTCATTATCCTTTATCACCCTTACCTGCTGCACATCTTTACTAGCTCGGTCCCTCTGTCTAGCCAATCAGTACAGGTCCTTTTCTCCCTCCTTAGTGTTCAACCTTTTATACAACTCTTCATACACCTTATCCTTAGCCTTCCCCACCTCTCTCTTTGCCATGCACCTCATCTCCTTATACTCTTGTCTACTTTCTTCATCTCTTTGACAATCCCACTTCTTCTTCGCCAACCTCTTTCTCTGTATACTCTCCTGTACTTCTTCATTCCACCACCAGGTCTCCTTGTCCTCCTTCCTCTTTCCAGATGTCACACCAAGCACCTTTCTAGCTATCTCTCTTACTAGCTCTGCTGTAGTTACCCGGCTATTCGGTAACTTTTCATTGCCACCCAGTGCCTGTCTTAACTCTTTCCTGAACATCACCTCGCAATTACCCTTTTTCAATTTCCACCATTTGATCCTTGGTGCTGCCCTCACACTCATCCTCCTCTTCTTGATCACCAATGTCATTCTACAAACCACCATCCTATGCTGCCTAACTACACTTTCCCCTGCCACCACTTTACAGTCTCCAATCTCCTTCAGACTGGCCCTTCTACATAAGATATAATCCACCTGTGTGCATCTTCCTCCACTCTTGTATGTCACCCTATGCTCCTCCATCTTGTTAAAATACATATTCATCACAGCCATGTCCATCCTTTTCGCAAAATCCACTACCATCTGACCTTCTGCATTCCTTTGCTTAATACCATACCTACCCATCACTTCCTCATCCCCTCTGTTCCCTTTACCAAAATGCCCATTGAAATCTGCTCCAATCACCAGTCTCTCACCCTTGGGTACAGTCATCACCACTTCATCCAACTCACTCCAAATTTTTTCTTTGTCATCCATCGCACACCCAACTTGTGGAGCATATCCACTAACAACATTCATGTTTAAACCATCAATTTCCAGCTTCATAAACATCACTCTATCCGACACGCTTTTCACCTCCAAAACACTCTTAGCATACTGTTCCTTCAGGATAATGCCTACGCCATTTCTCCTCCCATCCACACCATGATAAAACAATTTGAAACCACCTCTGATACACCTAGCTTTGCTCCCCTTCCATCTGGTCTCTTGCACACACAATATACCAACCTTCCTTCGGTCCATCATATCAGCTAGCTCTCTCCCTATACCAGTCATACTGCAAACATTCAAAGTTCCGACCCTCACTATCGCAGTCCTAGCCTTTACCTGCCTTCGGACATGCCTTCCCCCTCTTCTCCTCCTTCGGCCAACAGTAGCCCAATTTCCGCTAGCACCCTGTTGGCCAACAGTACTGGTGGTGGTCGTTGTTAACCCAGGCCTCAACCGATCCGGTATAACCCAGCCACTGGGGTGCACAAGCCAGTTCATTTCTTTGTGCCGGTCCCAAGCCTGCATAAATGGGGAGGGTTGCGTCAGGAAGGGCATCCAGTGTAAAATTTTGCCAAATCATACATGCAGACAACAGTACAGAAATATCAGGTCTACCTAAGATATATAAATCTTTGGAAAACCCTCCTCTAAGGCCAATAGTAAATGGCTCAGGATGGGTTACAGAAACAGTTTCTAAATGGGTAGAAGGACAACTTAGGCCTATGGTTAATAAGGCTGTCTCTGTGTTAAGAGACTCTTCACATTTTTTACAACAATTAAGCAAATATATGGAGAGCTTGAATTCAAATTCAAGATTAATTCTTGTGACCTTAGGTGTAAAGAATCTCTTTACAGTCATTCCTAATGATATAGGGCTAAGGTACATATATTGCTTTAATGAAAGAGTAGCATATATGGACAAAAAATATGTTGAACGTATATGCAGATTGTTGAGTACTATACTTGAGAACAATGTGTTTGCCTTTGAAGAGAAGTTTTATTTACAGCATTGGGGTGTTGCCATGGGTACACCCTGCATTAACAGCTATGCAAACCTGGTTCTAGCTGAATGGGAGATGAGATACATTTTGAGTGAAGAAAATCCGTGGCTAACACATATGGGTTTATATCGCAGATTTGTGGATGTTGTCTTTATTGTGGAAAGGGGATATACAACAATCAGATGCTTTTGTTAATTATTTAGAGACAACCACCACATTTTTAAGATTTACTGTGCATTCATCAGTAGATTTTATAGAATTTTGGGATATTTTATTAAAAGTGGATGAAGGAGGTAAAATAAGCACTTTGTTATACCATAAGTCATGCGGGGAAAATGCTCTATTGTATAGGGGTAGCATGCACCCCCACCATATTTTTAAGAATGTCATGGATAATCAACTTCTGAGAACTTCCTGACTTTGTTGTAAGGAAAGTGATTTTTTACATCATATAAATGTAACAGAGAATAATTTGTTAGAATGTGGTTACAAAAGTAGGGAAGTTAGGGAAGCATCAGAAAGGGTTAAGTCCATGAGAGATGAAAAAGGTAGACCTTGGTATTCAAAGAATACTGGAGATTCAATTAATAAGGGACAGAGAAATATATGTAAGGTTAGGATAACTTTTACTTTTAGTACTGATTTTAAATATATAAAGAATATAATACAAAATAACTGGAAGATATTACTGGCTGATGACAGGATGAAAAATATAGCAGGTGATGTGCCAAACTTCACCTACAAGAGAAATCATAACTTAAAGAGTCTGTTATTTTATAGACCAGGACTTGGTGATAAGAATAACCTAGGTAAATTATATAGTAGGTGATGTGCCAAACTTCACCTACAAGAGAAATCATAACTTAAAGAGTCTGTTATTTTATAGACCAGGACTTGGTGATAAGAATAACCTAGATAAATTATATAGTAGGTGATGTGCCAAACTTCACCTACAAGAGAAATCATAACTTAAAGAGTCTGTTATTTTATAGACCAGGACTTGGTGATAAGAATAACCTAGATAAATTATATAGTAGGTGATGTGCCAAACTTCACCTACAAGAGAAATCATAACTTAAAGAGTCTGTTATTTTATAGACCAGGACTTGGTGATAAGAATAACCTAGGTAAATTATATAGCAGGTGATGTGCCAAACTTCACCTACAAGAGAAATCATAACTTAAAGAGTCTGTTATTTTATAGACCAGGACTTGGTGATAAGAATAACCTAGGTAAATTATATAGTGGCAAATCAGGTACACATCCATGTACAAAATGTAAGGCATGCAGGTATATTAAGGCTGATAATGTGTCTGAGCATCCTGTGACTAAAAGGATATATGTGTTCACACTATGTATGCTGTTCTACTAAAAATGTGATTTATATAGCAACCTGTTCAGAATGCACTTCTTTATATGTTGGTAAAACCAATAGAATGTTAAAGGAACGTATTTTACAGCTTATGGGTGATATACGGAGAAATGTGCAAAGACGTGCAGTAGCTCAACACATTAATGAATTTCCACAGCATGATTTTAAATTTATGGCTTTGGATATTTACACTCCTGCACCTAGAGGTGGTGATATAAAGAATGCCACAGAAGTTAAAGAAACCCACTGGATAGCTGGTTTGAGAGCTGATGTTCCACCCGGATTAAATGGTTTTATACCTTTAAAACCTATTTTAAAGGCTAGAAAATGTTAATTGGTTAAAGGTTTTACTTAATGTAATTGGTTTTTCAAGTGTATTTATATGCAGACTGATTTTATATTTTTTCTATTGATCTGATGAAGGAGGCATCTCTGAAAGGGCTTATGTTTTCTACATTGGGACTGATTTTCTCCTTGTTGCTGTTTGCCTACTTTATAGATTCAGACTTGATGAATCTAGCTTTGTTTGTATAACTTGAGCACTAATCCAGTCCATCTTTTTCTGGAGAAGGTTCCCCTGCACCCTAGTGGCAGGAGTGTGCAGTTAGAACTTGTCTGATCGGAGACTGCTGGAACGGGGCTCAGTTTTTAGCATTTTATTGGTTAATTGGTTAATTTGTTTAAATCAATTTGCTCGTTTGCTACTGTTATATTAAAAAAAATACACTTTATGTATCGCCGCTTAGCTAAGGCTAAAATATTCCCGGCGCCATAAAGTCTGCTCTTCAAATTTTCCCTTAGAACTAGCCAGTTTTCTTAGTTTTAGCACTCAAATCTGTTTCTTTGAGGTCAGCACTTGTTCAGAACTCATTGTAAGCAAATAATAAGCTACAAATTACTACAGCACTCAACTTTCCTCACTTGTCTAGAGGAAAACAGTTTTTAGTACTTAATAAATAAGCACCTATCCAGGCATGTTTATGGGTCAGCTCCTGGTGCTTTCTCCTGTCTACCTGATGAATCTGGGCATCTTGGGGCAATGCAGCAATTGCCTCATGTACACAGACAACCCTACCTCCTACCACCCAACACTACAACCTGTGAGAGATGCACTTATATAGCCAAACTGGAAGCAAAGCTCTCTTCACACAAGAGTGGACTAGACAGTCAAGAGGAGAGGGTAAACACTTGCACCACACCACACTCATCACATAGTCCCTCAAAACATACACCACCAAAACACACACATAGAAATACAAAACAAACACCTACATTCACGGAGGCTCTCAATAAAAATATGCCCAAGCAACAGAGACCTCCAAATCAGAAACGCAAGCAACCTCCACCCCCCAACACAACCCAAAAGACACATAGCCCACAAACTCAGTGTGCCACCCAACCACAGCCCATAAGGCATAACAACATACCCAACTCTCTTGTCATAGGTGACTCTATAGTCAGGCACACTGATGTTCCACTCACCAGGCTAAACAAGGAGAAAGTTACTGTTAGCTGCCTGTCGGGTGCCAGGATCCACCACATAATGCATGCACTCAGGTCACTCCACAACAAGTACAAATATGACTCTGTCATTGTCCATGTTGGTGTGAATGACCTGAGACGTACCTCCCTGGACTACATGAAAAGAGACATGAAGGAGCTCTCCAATCTTGTAGCCCAGGCAGGTATGACCCTAGCCTTGAGTAGTATCCTGCCATCACCCAGAATGATACCACAGTACAAGGACAAAATGATTGACTTCAACAATTGGCTAAGCTTCTGGTGTCACTCTAAGGGGATCCAGTATCTGTCTGCCTGGGATGACATGATTTACAGACCATGATGCTTTGCCAGAGATGGCCTGTACCTGTCACCCTTGGGATTCCAGATACTGGCTAAGGCTTTTGCCAGCCCTATAGTGCCTTTTTTAGGCAAGGTTCAAATGACAAATTCACCAGCATAAAAGGTACAAGCAAGCAAAATCTGAGGGTAATGCTACTCAATGCTAGAAGTCTAAACCTCAAAATGCACTCACTCAATGCACTCCTTAAAATGGAGAACATCGACAGCTGTGCAGTGACAGAGACCTGGTTCAAGGCTCCAGAGAGAACCCTGCATTACCAGGCTATAATTCATACCACACGTTTCGGCCACCTAACCTGGACCGAAACGCTAAAGGTAGAGGCGTGTCCATATTCATTAAGGATATCCATACCTCCAGGCTAGTTGCTCAGCATAATGCATCCAAGATTATCCAAGTGCAACTAACTCTGGGCAAGACTACAATCCAAATTGTAGCTTGCTACAGATCCCCCACCATGCCCCAGGATTCCCACTCCTCATTTCTTGATACACTGGAAAATATTAGGGTATAACCTAACACCCTAATAATGGGTGATTTCAACTACCCCACCATTAACTGGGAAAACTACTCATGCAGCAACTCTTTTGCTCAATGTTTTCTGGAATTCATAAATTCCAACTTCTCCACACCCCCACCAGGGGGCGCAATATCCTAGACCTGGTCATTACTAACATGGGCAACCGGTGTTCCACACCAGAGGTCAATTCCTCATTGGTCAGATCTGACCACAAGCTAATCACCCTAGACATCTACTTCCTGTCCCCACCCCCCATTAGGGAAACCACCGTAAAAATGTTCTCCAAAGCCAACTTCATGCTTCTTAAAACAGAAGTGGCAAACTTCATGACACCTATGCAGATGGATAATAGAGGTATGACTGCTGAATCCTACACAAATGCACTTTATAAGCACTTACACGAGTGCATGGATCGTGCTGTCCCTATCAGAACCAAGATGCTATCCTCCAAAAAAAGGAAGCCAATCTGGTGGTCCCCTGCATTAAACAAATTCTACAACAGAAGAAAGAAACTGCTGCAAAAGAGAGTAAAATCCCATGATTGGAGGAACTCCCTGGTCAACCCCAGTAAGAAGCTGCGAGCCTTCATAAAATCCTCCAAAGCTAGTTACGAGAACAAAATCGCCACTGTTTCTAATGACAAACACAAAGCATTCTATAGCTATGTCAAGAATCTCAATGGTAACACTCAGATCTGCTCTGAGTTACAGCATAATGGCACTAAATATTCAGAACCAACTGATATTGCCAATATCCTGGCAGATAGATTCAGTGCTAACTTTACCCCCCCCCCCACCCCCTAAAGGGCCCATCTCTATACTGGAAGAATGCAAAGTTCCTGTAATTACGGCTGCACAGGTAAAAACCACACTCTCCAAAGCCAAGAACACAGCATCCATGGGACCTAACAACATCCCAGACTGCTTTCTACATGAACTACAGAATGAACTGGCACCCCACCTAAGTACCATGTTCAATCATAGCCTCACCTCAGGCTTTGTGCCCACTGAATGGTGCACAGCGACAGTTATCCTACTCCACATAGGGGGATCCACCACAGACCATGGGAACTACTGCCCCATTAGCCTGACAAGCCTGGTCTGCAAGGCCATGGAATGTATCATCATGGAACTTATAAACAAAGACAGTGGTAATCGCCAATCTGTGGACCCCACCCAGTTCAGGTTTGTAAAAGGCAGATCATGTCTCCTAAACCTGATAGACTTCTTTGAAGCAGTCACCAAAGCTGTAGATGAGGGTAAGGTGGTTAACACAGCCTAGCTAGATCTCGCCAAGGCTTTCACCACCATCCCTCACTCTGGAATTATAGATAAACTCACTAAACTAGGTATAAATCTCTATGTCACAAGATGGGTTGCCAACTGGCTCACTAACAGAACCCACACTGTGAAAGTAGCAGACTCCAAATCTGACTTCAGACAAGTGGAGTACCACAGGGTTCTGTCCTGGGTCCTCTCCTATTTGGTATCTACTTTTCTGAAGTACAGGCTAACACAGAAGGTCTTTGGCTAATGAAGTTCACAGATGACTGCAAGCTAGGAGCCATAATCGAAACTCCTAACGATGTGGACATCCTACAAAAGGGCCTCACTGAGACAGATGCCCAGTGTCAAAGCCATGGCCTCAAGCTCACTGCCAAAAAGTGAATTGTCATCCCTTTTGGTAAAAACTCTGTAGCCATGAACTACCACATAGGCGGTAGTCTACTTAACACCAAAAGTGTGATAAGAGACCTTGGGACACAGGCGGACAGTAGTCTCTCCTTTGATAATCACATCATCACAGTAGTCAAGAAATCCTTCTACATGGCACACCTCATCACAAAAAGTTTCTAATTCAGGAAAAAAAGAGGTAATTGTTCCCCTCTACTCATCACTCATTAGACCCATTATAGAGTACAATGCCCCTTTTGGTATGTACCTCACAAGATCACAAGACATCTACAACAACTGGAAAGGCTGCAGAAATGCCTCACAAAGAGGACTACTGGCCTCAAACAGATGCCCTACACAGACCGTCTCAAAAAACTCCAGCTTTACACCATCTCATATCGCCTACTCAGAGTCAGTCTCTGCCTAACATACAAAGCTATGTCAAACACAGAGCTTTGGACATGCTCCACTTAAAGAAATCCCAACTCCTCTGAGTTACATGCTCTAGGGACCTAAACCTTGTCACCACAATAAACAGAACATGCTGGAGTGATAGATTCATGTCCCAGAGACTTCCCATACTCTGGAACAAACTACCTATCTATATCAAACAAAGCTCCTCATTAGCACTCTTCAAGAAAAATCGTGATTATCGGATGGGAAATAGGAAATTCACCCCGGGGATCACTTCTGTGGCTCTGCTCAACAGGGGCACAGGAAAATAATTTTCTTGGGTGGCGAAAGCCAGGATACCTTTTTGGCTAGGCTTATATAGGCCCTAGGGCCAACAGCCTAGTACCTACCTATGAACCTTTGAATTATCTAAACAATAACAGATGCATGAATACCTTTGCTAGATAAAACCAGTTCTGTAAACTTTCTCTCACTAAGAAAACAGTTTGGCGTCTAGACAAAGGATTTCACTACAAACTGAGGTCAACACTAAGAGATATTCAGCTATATCACACAACAAGGAGAGTAAAAACAGTTGTACAGATTACAGAGATATTAAATCAAAAGGGCAGACAATAAATGAGAATAAACTCTTATATTTTCTCAATATCACAGCTGGCAGTAGGTTAGTCTCTCTCTGCAGCAGCCTGAGCAACAGGTATATCTGATTTAAAACACTGGCTATTTAAGGCACAGGACAGAAACCAGACCAATTATCTAAACAATAACAGATGCAGGAATACATTGGCTAGATAAAACCAGTTCTGTAAACTTTCTCTCACTAAGAAAACAGTTTGGCCTCTAGACATAGGATTTCACTTCAAACTGAGATCAACACTAAGAGATATTCAGCTATATCACACAACAAGGAGAGTAAAAACAGATATTAAATCAAAAGTGCAGACAATAAATGAGACTAAGCAGTAGGACAGTCTCTCTGCAGCAGCCTGAGCAACAGGTATGCATTTTGTATAGGTGTGTCTGGGGTGAAATTTTCACTTACCCTGTTCGTTAAAACATTTGCAGTATTCACCGGATCAGAGTAACAGTCCCATTATAAATAAATTCAGAGCAATGTTTGGTGTTATAATTTTTCTTAGTTTCTGATGCCAGTCTAAGCTTATTGAAGGTCTATGTTTTCCTGATGATATTTTCAGTGCCTTGTATATTCTTTTAATGTTGGCCTTAACTTGTGGGTCTTTAGTTTTGCTGTAAATTCTGATCAGTCTTTTTCTTGTATTATAAAGTTTATTTATGCATGTGGACCACCAGTCTGGTTTGCTTTTACCCTTCCCATTTTATTTAGTTTTGGTTGGGACTGACATAATTATAGTTTTCTAGGTGGGAGTTGAACTCCTTTTTGGTGGGCTAAGAGTTGTATTTGTACTCTGAGACTTTAAGAAAGACCAGTTGGCATAATGGTTAAGGTCTTCACCTCCCATGCACAAGGTACATGGTTCGAACCAGACCTCCAACAAATGCCTGTTTGGAGTTTGCATGTTCTCCCTGTGTCTCTGTGGGGTCCCTCCCATGTCCGAAAAATATGCTGAGTGTTTCCATCTCAAACTCACCAATTATTGGAGCTGTGGGCAGCAGCACAGACTCTATATGGTGCACTATAGGGGAAGAATTGTACAGACCAACCACTTTGGGCATCTACTGTGGTGCAAGAAAGTAGAACATGGATCACAGACTGTATGCTGTGGCAGGGCTAGCCACTTGATGGTGTAAAATATGGTTCTAAGTGATTCAGTCATGTTGACTAATGTCAGCAAAATGGGCATGGGTAGTTACTATTGATAAGTGGGTTGAGGACCTGGCCTACTCTGACCTACGCAAAGGACCCATGCTAATTGTGGGAAGGGTATATGTACCCCTATTGGCCAGTGTGTGCTCGCCATAAAGCCCAGCAGCTCTGGGTCAATAAGCTACTGGACAGCTGGTGTCTAGTTGCCCAGCCTGAATTACCTGGGATAGCTCTGTTTAGTGAAAGCTGGACGTAAAACCAACCAACCTACCAAACATGAACTGAGAATTGCTATGCTTAATTTGGATTCACTGACAAGATGCAGGCTGGAAATGAATGACAAGATATGGAGGAGGTGGAACATCTTATGTATCCAAGAGACAAGATGGAAGGGCAGTGCGGCACTCTACTTCTCAGGAGGAGGACAGGCTAGAAATGGTGTAGGAACTGTGGTGAGAGAGATGCTTCAGAAAGCAGTGAGGGATATCATCAGAATTAATGACAAACTCATGACAATCAGACTGCAGTGTAATTAGGGCAGTATTTATAATCTCAGCCTATGCCCCACAGCAGGGTTGTGATAGTGAGGAAAAGAGTGCATTCAGACAGTAGTTGCAGGGCCTACTAGATAAAACAGGACAACATGAATTTGTGTCGATAATGGGTGACTTAAATGCGCATATTGGGACAGACAGAACAGGATATGAGGACTGCCTTGGTCCACATGGGTGGGGCAACAGGAATAAAGAAGAACAGTTCACGGAATTACTCAGGGCTCTAGCACCCCAAGAAGAGGAGGAAATAGGTGAAGGTGAGAAAGAATGGCAGCATCTAAGAACAGCATGTGTTAGGACTACAGAAAAGATATGTGGCCGAGCCAGGTATGGAAATAAGGCACATAAGGAAAGTTGGTGGTGGAATGCCGAAGTCCAGGAAGTCATCAAAAGAAAGAACGAGTGCAGGAAGAAGTGGGAGATAGAAAAGACTGACCAGGCTAGGAAGGACTACTGGTTGGCTAACAAATAAGCTAAGAAAGAAGTTGCAATAGCAAAGAATAGGGCATTGGAGGCACTCTACCAATTTCTAGAAAGTGACTGAGTAAGTGGCACAACTATATCAGGTTGCAAGGCAAAGACAAAAAGTTAAAAAGGTGGTCAGACACCCTTCATAAGGATGCCAGCAGCAACCTGCTGATCAATCCACAGGACATCAAAGCCAGATGGAAGGAGTATTTCCAGCAGCTTCTGAATTAAGAAAACCCCACAGAAGCTGTACTTCCCCAGAAACAGCCTACAATGAGCTGGGAGCCCACCCTAGAAGAAGTAAGAACAGCACTAAAGAAAATGAAGTCAGGGAAAGCATCAGGCTCAGATGAGGTTACAGCAGATATGATAAATGCTGGGTGAGATAGGGGAGAAATGGCTCCTGAGGGTACTCATAGCAGTGTGGAGAGAAAGGCGTATTCCAGGTGACTGGAGAATAAGCATACTTGTGCCAGAGTACAAGAACAAAGGGACATTCACAACTGTGGCCAGTAAAGAGGCATCAAACTCCTATCACATTGCATGAAAGTTCTGGAGAAGGTGATTGATAGATGGATATTATGCAGAGTAGTAGAATGTAAGATGGGAGATGAGCTGTTCGGATTCAGATCAGGATGTAATACAACTGACCTGATGTTTGCAGTGAGAAAGATACTTGAGAAGAAGTTACAGATGAGGAGAGAGTCCAACTGAGCATTCCTAGACTTGGAGAATGCATATGACAAGGTCCCAAAAAAGCTGATCTGGGCAGTACTGTGGTGGTTTGAAGTCTGAGTAACATTGGTAGAATTTGTTCAGGCTATGCACAAAGACCCAATGACTCAAGTATGAACAGTGTTCAGCCTCACAGAGGGGTTGCCATTGGGAGTGGGGGTACACCAGGGTTCAGCTCTGAGCTCAATACTATTCATACTGGTGATGGACTAAATTAGCACACAGGTTGGAGGGGACAGATCAACAAAGCTGCTGTACGCAGACAATGTGGCATTACAGGCAGACTCTGAGCAAGAACTTCAGCAAAGTATAGGAAAATGGAATGCAAAACTCAAGACAGATAGGATGAAAGTAAGCACATATAAGACAGTGGTAATGGCAGCAAACTGAGGACATAAAGTATCGGGGGGTGAATGAGGAAAAGGGAAGTCTGAATGAGAGGGACTTCAGCCAAATGGCATAGAGTATCAAGTGTAGTATATGACAGAAGAATGCCAAAGAAGCTGAAAAGTGTGTACAAGACAGTGGTGCAACAAGTACTACTGTACGGTACAGAAACCTGGGCAGTAAAGGCAGAACAGTTGAAGAAGCTAGAGGTGATGGAAATGAAGTGCCTCAGAAGGGTGGTAGGATGCCCACTGTGGGACAGAAGAAGAAATGAGGACCTAACAGCAGAAGCCAAAGTAGCTCCAATTTCAGAAAAGATCAAAGTGAACAGATTATGGTGGTTTGGACACATGCAGAAAAGCAGAAGACAATCTGGTGTAGAAGATTTGGGACAGGCAGGAAGAATGTAAAAGAAAGCAAGGATGTCCAGCAAAGAGGTGGATGGATTGTGTGAAAGAAGATCTGTCACAGTCAGGCATGAGTGTTGAAGAAGGTAGGAGTTTGATACTGAATCGGGAGAGTTGGCGACAGTTAACACAATACTCCTACCCCATGTAGAAAAACTGGGAAAAAGGGGGCTGATCATGATGGTTTGAGATTTTATCATAGAATAGTAGGATGTTTGTAAGTCTGAAATCTTTGAATACTGTGATATTTGCTTCTGCTGGTCTCAGGATTTTGAATTAGAAATCTACTAATTAGTTTTGGCTAAAGGGGCAACTCTTTCACCCAACATAGTACATTGGTTTCTTTCAAGCATGGTAATGCTATTATTGCAGTTAGTATCTCTGCTTGACACTTTACTTTGTCCCTGTTTATGGTTAAATACTTACCCACTGGATGACCATATGGAAATGAAATCATTCATTAACTACTGAGCTTGCCCATATATAATACTCTAGATGTACACATAATGGACAGTCATGAAACCTTTCAATCAAGGTGTTCTGCCACCAAGTACAATTATGAGCACCCTTACAATTTACATATTTTTGTCTTTGGAGCATCAGACAAGCTATTTACAACAACCATACTCTACTAGGTATGTCTGTCTCCTCATGTGATCCTTGACATCTTATTCTAGAGCTACAGAATCAGTAGGTGTTACATTTATGAAGGTAAAGTGCTCTAAATAGCTTTTATGTGCAAATGTGCCAACAGACAAGAGTTTTCCTTTGTACAATTTGGCATTCTATTGTGGTGACCCAACTATAATCTTCATTCTGCCAGGGAGTGAGATACTAATATCAGTTAACAATTTCCTTCCCCAAACCAACTATAGTGTAGCTTGCAGGTTGTGAAACATAAAGTCGCCTAACAGGGTAGTCACTGGGACTCAACAATACATGGAGCCAAGTTCTACCACTAACACATTGTTTTGTAATAAGTGATACTGAAATCAAGACATGGAGCCAGGCTCTACCACTAACATACTGTTTTGTAATAGGTTACGTTGTAATCAAAACATGGAGCCAGGCTCTACCACTAACATACTGTTTTGTAATAGGTTACATTGTAATCAAAACATGGAGCCAGGCTCTACCAGTAACATACTGTTTTGTAATAGGTTACGTTGTAATCAAAACATGGAGCCAGGCTCTACCACTAACTTATTGTTTTGTAATAGGTTACGTTGTAATCAAAACATGGAGCCAGGCTCTACCAGTAACATATTGTTTTATTTTTTTATTTATTTGACATTAGTTTACCAGGATAGTCCAACTGGGTCAACAGAATGCGTTTTCAGTAGAGGCCTGGGGAGAAAAGCTCCACATACAGACATATATAATGTTACAAACATACTCATGGCATTAAATTTGTTGCAATAAATGTCTTGTAAGAGCATGAGAAAACAACACATAACATGAGACATGTAATCATTTATTACAGGTTACATTGCAATCAAGACATGGAGCCAGGGTCTACCACTAACATATTGTTTTGTAGTAGGTTGCATTATAATCAAGACATAGATCCACCCTGTACCATTAACATATTGTTTTATAATAGGTTACATTGTAATGAAGACATGGAACCAGCCTCTACTACTAACAAATAGTTTTGTAGGGTCTATATTACCTTATCGAATGATGAAATGAGCGAATGCTCTTTCATCGATCTGATAAGGTCAAAACTCCTAAAAAGCAAAGACACGGAATAGTGATTTTTTTTCCCCTGGAAAAAAATTGCTGCTCCACAAAAATAAAAAATAAAAAGTTTAAACACAAAATTCTGAGATCGCACCATACTGGAAGAAATGGCAAAGTCTCGAAGACGGACCACCAATTTTTTTCCCTGGGAATAAATCGATGGACCATGTCTTTGCTCTTTAGGGGTTTCGACCTTGTTGGATCGATGAAGAAGCATTCACTCTTTTTATCATTCGACAAGGTGATATAGATCCATTTTGTAATAGGTTACATTGTAATCAAAATATGGAGCCAGGCTCTACCACTAACATATTGTTTTTTAATAGGTTACATTGTAATCAAAATATGGAGCCAGGCTCTACCACTAACATATTATTTTATTTATTTATTTATTTGACATTTGTTTACTGGGATAGTCTGACTTCGTCAACAGAGCCCATTTTCAGTAGAGGCCTGTGCAGAAAAGCTCTGCATACAGACATATATAATGCTACAAACATACTCATGGCATTAAAAAAAATGTTGCAGTAAATGTCTTGTAAGACCATGAGAAAACAACAAATAACATGGGACATTTAATCATTTATTACATATTACACTGTAATCAAGACATGGATCTAGGCTGTACCACTAACATATGTTTTTTAACATTTTACATTGTAATGAAGACATGGAGCCAGGCTCTACCACTAACATAATGTTTTGTAATAGGTTACATTGTGATCAAGACATGGAGCCAGGCTCTACCACTAACAGATTGTTTTTTTAATATTTTACATTATGATCAAGACATGGAGCCAAGCTCTACCACTAACATAATGTTTTGTAATAAGTTACATTGTGATCAAGACATGGAGCCAGGCTCTACCACTAACATAATGTTTTGTAATAGGTTACATTGTGATCAAGACATGGATCCAGGCTCTACCACTAACATAATGTTTTGTAATAGGTTACATTGTGATCAAGACATGGAGCCAGGCTCTACCACTAACAGATTGTTTTTTTTAATATGTTACATTGCAATCAAGACATGGAGCCAGCCTCTTCCACTAACATATTGTTTTATAATAGGTTTCATTGAATATTAATATTTTGTTCATCTGTTTGCAATGCTTAATTGCTGTTAACTTAGATATATACACTTGTTAGCAAAGACCCTCACATTTAGGTGACTTGGAATGCAAACCAATACTGACTACCTAATCACTCTACATGTTTCAACTCCAGTAGTAAATTCATTCATAGAAAATAAGATTCAGAACATCTCAGTAAAGATGAATGGTTAAACTCCCCTTTTCAAAATTTGCCATCTGACTGATGGTCAGTGACCACCATATCTCTCAATTGTCCAGATTTTTACAGATTGTTCAGATTTTTTCCTTATATTTTTGTGTGTTTCTCAGAAACATTTATGATTTTCTGGCAAATCACTAAGGACTGAAGTCACTAAATAATGAAAGACAATTTGAGAATTCAGAGTCTTCAGAAAATGCATGCTAACACAAGTCCTGTTATTCTAGCAACTTTCTAAGTTTATAAGAACAATATTTAAAATCTGTCTCTATTTGTGGGCTTTTGTTCCCCAACCATTTTAGGCTCTGTCCACATTGCTAGTACTGAGGCTAAGAGGTCTGGTGACCACACAGTCACCTATATGGAACACAGGGAAGTATGCTAGTTTGCAAATTATCTATTGAAGCTATGATTTACCCTATGCACCTAATGCTAACATCCAGTACAATTTCAAAATTTTGTTGAAATAATCTCAGTCTTCAGGAAAAACACAGTTTTTGCAATTTATACCATTAACTACATTTAAACTAGCACTTTGTACTTGCATACCAAGTAAAATCTTTACAAATACTGGCAATATTTTTACAAAATGCCATAATATGTGGTATAGAAAGCCTTAATAGGTAAGACGCATTGTACAACAAACTTGGCTTCATCATTGTTGGCTACAACTACAAGTCAGAATTCTGTAGTTACTTGAAAACATTTTTAGTAGCAAAGAGAATTAAAAAGGTGTGAAATGAGGTGATGTGTCCATTCATTTTAATGAGACAGTGGAGACAGAGTTCTTTCTCCATGACTGAGAGACTTCCTTACTATCAAGTGCTTTTCCCTGAAAGGATTACTATTTCAGTGTATGAGTAGTTGTACAGAAGGCTTTATTGGTGAGGCATGATTCCAACTTCCTAAAGGATTTTGGTCTCATTTGAGAACTTAACAGTCAGAGGGAAAAGTCAGAAGAGAGTTCAGTGCAATCTTTTTATATTGTGTAATCTTTTTATATTGTGTAATCCTTTTTGCCCTATATTTAAAACAAAACTGGTTGATTTTTATGAAAGAAAGAATTGTTTATTTAGACCCTTTTGAGTAATGTATTATGGATAGGTTCATAGGTTCATAGGTAGGTACTAGGCTATGTGCCTGAGGGCATTTATAAGCCTAGCCAGCTAGAGTGTGTCGGCTTTCGCTGCCCCATTGATTCATTTAACTGATCCTCTGTCAAGCAGAGTCAATGAAGTGATCCCAGTGATGTATTTTCTTTTACCCATCCACTTGTCGAGGTTTCTCTTGAAGAGTGTTAGTGAGGGACTCTGCCTGATGTAATTTGGAATTTTGTTCCAAAGCCTATGCCTAAGGCCGGCTATGATGGGGAGTCTCTGTGACAGGAATTTATCCCTCCAGCATGTTCTATTTATGGTTGTGCCGAGGTTTAGCTCACTAGAGCGCGTGGCTCGCAGTGACTTGGATTTCTTTAAGTGGAGCATGTCCATCAATTCTGAGTTGGACATGGCTTTGTAAGTCAGGCAGAGATCACCTCTGAGTAAGCGATATGCCACTGAGTACAGCCATAGTTTTTTCAGTCGGGCTGCATAGGACATATGCTTGGTGCCAGTAATCCTCTTGGTGAGGTACTTTTGTGTATTTTCCAGCTGTTGGAAGTGTCTTGTGAGGTACATCCCAAATGGGGCATTGTACTCTATGATGGGTCTAATGAGGGACGAGTAGAGGGTCACTATAACCTCTTTATTTCTAGATACTAACCCTTTAGTAATTAGATGGGCCACATAGAAGGATTTCCTAACTACTTTGGCAATATGATTGCCAAAGGAGAGATTACTATCTACCTGGGTCCTCAGATCTCTTATTACCTCTTCTGTATTAAGGGGGCTGCCACCTATGTGGTAATTTGTGGGTGTTTTGTTTTTCCCAAATGGGATGACTATGCATTTTTTGGCATTTATTTTGAGGCCATGACTTTGACACCAGGTGTCGATCTCAGTAAGGCCCTTTTGGAGTATGTCCATGCTGGAGAGTCAATTATGGCTCCCAGTTTGAGGTCATTGGCGAACTTGGTTAGCCATAGTCCTCCTGTGTTTGCCTGTACTTCTGAGAAGTATATGCCAAACAGTAGGGGTCCCAGGACCTAGCCTTGTGGGACACCACTTGTGACTGGTTTAGAGTCGGACCTGGAGCCCGCTATTCTTACCGTGTGAGTTCTGTCTGTAAGCCAGTTGGCAACCCATCTTGTGATGTAGGGGTTTATGTTCAGGCTGGTTAGTTTTTCTGTAATACCTGAGTGGGAAATGGTGTCAAAAGCCTTGGCGAGGTCAAGGTAGGCTGTGTGAACCACCTTTCCCTCATCTATATCCTTGGTGACTGTCTCAAAAAAGTCAACCAGGTTTAGTAGGCATGATCTGCCCTTAACAAAGCTGAAATGGGTCGGTCAAGTGTTTGGAGGTTCCAAATGTCTTTGTTAATGAGTTCCATGATGATGCTCTCCATAGCCTTGTAGACCAGGCTAGTCAGGCTTATGGGATGATAGTTACCAGGGTCAGTTTTGGCCCCTCCTTTGTGGAGAGGAATAACCATTGCTGTGCGCCATTCTATGGGCATGTAGCCTGTGGAGAGGCTGAGGTTGAACAGCATGTTTAGGTGGGGGGTTAGTTTGTTCTATAGTTCATGCAAGACACAGCCTGGGACAACATCTGGTCCCATTGATGCTGTGTTTTTGGCTTTTGAAAGGGCTGTTTTCACCTGTGCGTCTGTGATTTTTGGGACACTACACTTTTTTAGTATTGTTGTGGGCCCTTTTGGAGGTGAGAAGGGGTGAAGTTTGCATTGAATCTATCTGCCAGGATGTTGGCAAAATCAGTAGGTTCAGTATATTTTGTGCGATTTTGTACTAGTTCAGTACATAAATGCGAGTTGCCACTTAGATTCTTAACATAGCTAAAGAAGGCTTTGTGGTTATCTTTTGAATTATTGGCTATTTTTCTTACAAAGTTAGCCTTGGATGATTTCATGAGGGACCTTAGTTTCTTACTGATACTGATCAGGGATGTCTTTCCTTCTTGGGATTTGCTTTTATTCTGAGCTAGTTTCCTCCTTCTATTGTATAGCCTGTTTATGGCAGGGGTTCACCAAACTGGTTTTCTTCTCTTAGATGAGTGAGTCTTAGTTTTGCTAGGGATGGCATGATCCATGCATCCTTGTAGGTGCTCATAGAGTGCATTTGTAAAGGTTTCTGCATCTTGGGCAGCATTATCCTTTAGCATGGGGACTGTGAAACTTACCACCTCTGTCTTAAGTAAGGTGAAGTTTGCTTTAGAAAAGTTTTTTACTGTGGTTTTGTTAGTTGGGGGTGGTGGTGGGGAGTGGGCATCCAGAATGATTAGCTTATGGTCTGATCTAACCAGTGAAAGGTGGAGTGGTGGTCCTGGGTCATGAAGGGTGATCTGTAGCAGGCCGCAATTTGCATTGCAGATTTGCCCGATGTTAGTTGCACATGGATGATCTCAGAGGTATCATGCTGCACCACTAACCTGGAGGTGTAGGTATCCTTGATGAATATGGATACACCCCTTCCTTTTGTGTTTCAGTCCATGTTCTGTGGCTGAAATGTGTGGTATGAGTTGTAGGCTGGTAGTGCTGGGGTGCTCTCTGTAGCCTTGAACCAGGTTTCAGTTACTGCACAGATGTCAACATTCTCCATACTGAGGAGTGCTTCGAGCATGTGCATTTTGAGATTTAAACTCATGGCGTTGAGTAGCATAACCCCCAGTTTTTTGTTAATTGTGCTGTTTATGGAGGTGGGTTTGACTTTTGAGCCTTGCCTAAAAAAGGGACTATGGGGGCAGCAAGAGCCTTGGCCAGTATTCGAAAGCCTAGGGGTGATAGGTGCAAGCCATCTCTTGCAAAGCAACGAGGCTTATCGAGCATGTCGTCCCAGGCTGACAGACACTGGATCTTTTTTGAATGACACCAGAAGCTTAGCCAATTGTTGAAATTGATATTTTTGTCTTTATACTGAGGTATCATTCTTGGTGAGGACAGGATGCTACTCAGGGTCAGGGTCATACCAGCCTGGGCTGCATGATCAAAGAGCTCTTCCATGTTTCTTTTCATGTAGTCCATGGAGGTACATCTCAGGTCATTCACACCAACATGAACAATGACAGAGTCATATTTGTACTTGTTCTGGAGTGACCTGAGTGCTTGTGTTATGTGGCGGATTCTGGCTCCCGACAGGCAGCTAACAGTAACCTTCTGCTTGTCCAGCCTAGTGAGTGGGACGTCAGTGTGCCTAACTATAGAGTCACCTATTACTAGTGTGTTAGGTATGTTATTTTGCCTTAAGGGCTGTGATTGTGCAGCACACTGATTTTGTCTTTTATGTGTTGTCTGGTTTGTGACGGGAAGTGCAAGTTGTTTGGGTGTCTGCTTTGGAGGTCTCTGATGCTTTTGCAGGTTTTTATTTAGAGCCTACGAGTATAATTTTGTGTATTTATGTGTATTTTTGCCAGTGGTGTTTTAGTAGGTCTGTGTGCAGCTGGAGGTGTGATGCAAGTGTTAACCTTCTCCTCCTGACTGTCTGTTCCAGTCTTGGGTGGAGACAGCTTAGCTTCCAGTTTGGCTGTATAATTGCATCTCTGGTATATGTTAGTGTTTTGTGATAGGAGGAGAGGGTTGTCTGTGTACATGAGGCAGTTGTACCATTACCTCAGGATACCCAGATTTACCAGCTGGACTGGAGAGTGCACCTGAAGTTGCCCTTTGGTCATGCCTTAAAAGTAGGGAGAGCTGCTTAGTTGCTTGGTTGGTGAGAGGTGAATAAAGAGCCTTGCCCTGCTGGGCAATCAGTGTCAGGGTATATTAGTGCTTGCTATTAGGTCTGAGCAAGTGCTGGGCTGTAAGATGCTTTTTGAGTGCTTAGGTTGAGAGTTAGACTAGTTTCAAGGGAAAAACTGAAGAGGAGGCTTAGTGGAGCCGGTAATAATTTAAGCATAGCTAACCGGCACTGCCGGGTGTGCAAAACCATGCAAATGCGTTTCTTATAGTAGGGAAATGAAAGAGATAGAAATTAGCCCAAAATGGCCAATAAACTACTAACTTCTTGTCTGGAACCACTCCTCCAGGGGCATATAGGTTGCTCAAAGCTCCCCCCTCTCTCACAGGTGAACAGAGAAACTTCCTTCTATTCAAGTAAGGTATGGGCAACTCAGAAACCAGTATCACAGCCCTGAATTCAGCACTAGCCTGAAAACTGGACTATACTAGCTTAGAAAGGTGGGAAACAAGGAATTTTTTTTATTTTTTTTTTGTTTTTTTGAAAAGATAAGGCAAAAACAGTAAAAAATACACTTAAAACAGCTTTAAACAACTACAAACGATCAGAAAAGACTATCGCACTTTAGTGTGTAGCCTACAACAGTTAAACAAATTATTTAAACAAAAAACAACTTTTTAAAAGTGCAGGCAGTCAAATAAGTACAATATGTGAAAAAACAAGCTTTAAAATCACAATAAATGCTGGAAAATCTGTGTTTAGGTGGAAAACAGTTAAGTACAGCAAGAAAGTACAGAAAACTGATACTTAATCATGCCAAAGTCTCTCTTCTAAGCTAGAAGGCTTGTATCAGTTTAAGGCTTTCTA
Organism: Protopterus annectens; assembly: GCF_019279795.1. Classification (NCBI taxonomy): domain Eukaryota; kingdom Metazoa; phylum Chordata; order Ceratodontiformes; family Protopteridae; genus Protopterus; species Protopterus annectens. The sequence goes on along the minus strand of NC_056728.1, from coordinate 499,302,211 downwards.
GTGCTACCCAGTAGGTTAGTTACAGGAAAGATGGGAAGCAAGCGCAGATGTGGTCTTTTAAACCAGAAAGTTGAAAGAGACAGACAAACTGTCCAAAAGGTCAATAAACTACAATTTCTGGGCCAAGAACCTCTCCTCTCATGGTAGACAGGCTACCTAGTGCTTACCACTCCCACTGATAAGCTAGAAGGCTTTCTTCCAACACAGAAAAGCTTGCGGGGCTCAGAAGCTTACCAACAGTCCTGGATACAGTAACTCTGTATCTGGACTAGGCTATTTACAGGAAAGGTGGGAAACAAGGGCAAGTGTGGCTTTTAAACCAGAACGTTGAAAGAGATGGAAAAAAAACTGCCCAAATGGCCAATAGCTACAATTTCTGGGCCAGGAACCACTCTTCTTGTGGTAGATAGGCTACCTAATGCTTACCACTCCCACTGATAAGCTAGAAGACTTCCCTCCAACACAGAAAGGCTTGGGGGGCTCAGACGCTTACAAAGAGTCCTGGATACAGCAAATCTGTACCGGGACTAGACTAGTTACAGGAAAGGTGGGGAACAAGTACAAATGTAGGCTTTTAAGCCAGCAAGTTGAAAGAGACTGAAAACTGCCCAAATGGCCAAATAAACTACAATTTCTGGGCTAAAACTCACTCTTCTCATGGAGGATAGGCTACCTAGTGCTTACCATTCCCACTGATAAGCTAAAAGACTTTCCTCCAACACAGAAAAGCTTGGGGGGGTTCAGAAGCTTACTAACAATCCTGGATACAGCAACTCTGTAACCGGACTAGGCTAGTTATAGGAAAGGCAGGAAACAGGCACAAATGCGACTTTCAAACCAGAAAGTTGAAAGAGATTGAAACAAATGGCTCAAACAGCCAATAGCTATAATTTCTGGGCCAGGGACCACTCCTCTTGTGGTAGATAGGCTACCTGATGCTTACCACTCCCACTGATAAGCTAGAAGGCTTCCCTCCAATACAGAAAGGCTTGGGGGGCTCAGAAGGTTACAAAGAGTCCTGGATACAGCAAATGTGTACCTGGACTAGACTAGTAACAGGAAAGGCAGGAAACAAGCGCAAACACAGACTTTTAAATCAGAAGGTTGAACGAGATGGAAAAGCTTCCCAAACGGACAATAAATTATAATTTCTGGGCCAGAAACCACTCCTCCTGTGGTAGATAGGTTACCTAGTGCTTAACACTCCTACTGATTAGCTAGAAGGCTTCTCTCCAACACAGAGGGGCTTGGGGGGCTCAGAAGCTTACCAACAGTCCTGGATACAGCAAATCTGTACCTGGACTACACTAGTTATAGGAAAGGCAGGGACCAAATGCAAAATGGGCTTTTAACAGAAAGTAGAAAGAGATGGAAAAACTGCCCAAATGGTCAATGAACTATAATTTCAGGGGCAAAACCCACTCTTCCCATGGTAGATAGGCTACCTAGTGCTTAACACTCCCACTGATAAGCTAGAAGGCTTCTCTCCAACACAGAAAGGCTTGGGGGGCTCAGAAGCGTACCAACAGTCCTGGATGCAGCAAGTCTGTATCTGGACTTGACTAGTTACAGGAAAGGCAGGAAACAAGCTTAAATTTTTTTTTTATTTATTTTTTTTGTTACAGAAAAGCAGCTAAAACAGCAGTAAATACAATTCAAATTGTAGTGCAGGCCAGCACACCCTGAGTGTGTAGCAACACTACGGCAAATACAGTTCAAATAAATGCAATTAAATTAACAAATGACAAAAAAAATGCAGAAGGCAGTAAATTAGAAGGCTACTAACAAGCAGTAATAAGTGCAGAATAAGAGCAACTGAACAGATAGCACGCAGAAGAGCAACTAAGACAGTTAAAATAAGATCAGCTGAATAAAATATATATATATTTTATTTTTTTATTTTTTATTTTTTATTTTTTTGAGGGAGGGAACAGAGCAGGATTAATATGCTACAGGGGTTGTCCTTCCCAAATGCTCTCTTTGTACACAGTTGGAGTGCCTGAAATCATAATATGATCTCACTGCACTCAGTTGAGTGAGCAAATGAGATGGTCCAAGAAGGAATATCCAAAGACAAATCTACAAGAGGGGCAGGAAGTTTCAAAGCCACCAACATAAACACCAAAACAAGAACAGGGAGGGTGGGTGGTGAACCAACTGTAGAGAGACAACAACAACTTCAGTTGAGTTAATATTCAGTGAAAAACACAAATAAATAAATTAAATACAGTACTATATGCAAAAGAGCAGATAAAAGTGTACTTAAATTCACTTATACGTCCAGCTGATTGCAGGTAGATGTTAGCCAGCCAAAACTCTGATACTAAGCAGAGATAACTTATAATGTACCACTTATATAAGGCAAGACAGAATGTCAGTGATGAGGTGAAACTGCCCCCTCCCCACTGTTATCAATGGCTACACAGAAATTCTAAGAGCAGATAAAAGTGTACTTAAATTCACTTATACATCCAGCTGATTTCAGGTAGATGTTAGCCAGCCAAAGCTCTGATATTAAGCAGAGATAACTCAAAATGTGCCACTTATATAAGGCAAGACAGAATGTCAGTGATGAGGTGAAACTACCTCCCACTGCTGCTATCAATGGTTAAACACAAATTCTAAAAAGTACTCTGTAGAGAGACAGCCACAACTTCAGTTGAGTTAATATTCAGTGAAAAACACAAAAAATAAATTAAATACAGTGCTATATGCAAAAGAGCAGATAAAAGTGTACTTAAATTCACTAATACATCCAGCTGATTAGAGGTAGATGTTAGCCTGACAAAGCCCTGATATTAAGCAGAGATAACTCAAAATATACCACTTATATAAGGCAAGACAGAATGTCATTGATGAGGTGAAACTATCCCCAACTGCTATCAATGGCTACACAGAAATTCTAAAAAGTACTCTGTAGAGAAACAGCCGCAACTTCAGTTGAGTTAATATTCAGTGAAAAACACAAATAAATAAATTAAATACAATACTATATGCAAAAGAGCTGATACAAGTGTACTTAAATTCACTTATATGTCCAGCTGATTTCAGGTAGATGTTAGCCGGCCAAAGCTCTGATATTAAGCAGAGATAACTCAAAATGTACCACTTATATAAGGCAAGACAGAAAATACTGGATCCATGGATAATGACAATATTTTGTTGCATGGGTACTTGGTAGGTCTTTGAGGGGTAATTTCAAAAATAGATAATCATCTGGGTAGAAGACTGCTATTGCATCACAATGTAATATAATTACTCTAGGCAGCTGCTGAATATTCCAGGTATGTATAACTTGTATTACTTCTTCTGACACATTTGTCCTTGAACCATGATGAATTACTCATTTTTAAATGTTGTATTTTGCATGCATATTGAAGACGTATGAAGCACTTTTGTTGCATTTTTCCTTAACAGAGGTAATGTTGTGCAGTATTGGAATTTATTTGTGTACCTTCTAAGTTTCCTACTCTTGCTGCGGTTTGGGAGGGGCAGTTATTTTTATGTGTGGGTTGGATTTTCCCAACTTTTTGGCTTGTTTGCATGGATTAGTTGAGTATTTGCTTTTTTGAGTAAGTGTCCATGTGTACATGTGTGTGGTTTGAGGTTAGTCCTGTCTTGTTTGTGGATAGTGGACAGGAACGTGTGTGCTACTAGCTGCAGCTTCCTTGGATGATTCATAGCATATCAACTACACAGTGAGACACTTAAAAGATCTACTGGCAAAATGTAAAATGACTCCTGTATATTGGTGCGCATTAGCCTAGTTATGTTGCTGGAGCAGTGTGATCCATGATGAGAACACTTAGATTTCTCATACAATTTGTTTACATAATAAAGGACAATCTGGGGTCAGAGACAATCAGCAGAAGGCTGAGATGCAGCATTTTCCTTCTTTTTATGCAGTTTGTATATAAAGTTTCTAATGAATGTCATTATTCATATATTAATGTGGATAAGTACTCTGGGTACTTCTTTCAAAGATGCAAGCAATTATTATTTTGCTACCTTGTTCTTTACTGTCATGCAATCTCACATCCATTTCCCAAGTGTTGATGGCTTCCTTTTATTCTTCACTGTAGCGTTGCCTGTAGAATGTTTGCATTTTGAAGTGTGGGGGACACACCACTGCAGATGTAAGTACTGTGTGTGAAATGCCAGCCTCCTTTGTCATATATGTTTGCCTATCTTCTGGCAAACATGCTGTCTACTACTGTACAGCACCACCATTGTTAATGAATATTATCATGAGCACACAATGTTAAAAGAATTTGCTTATCTCTAAGCAGCAATATTTTATCTGGCCTCAGTAGTTGATGTATGTTTGAAGAGTTGTAGGTATCAGATAACCTCAGCTGGTAATTGGACAAGGGCAGATAAGTATGCTCTTGTGTAACCTTGAAGGGATTTGGTATGAGATGATTTGGCTCATTTTTTGTCTGACAGACACTGTGAGTTATTTGGTCATGATTAGTAGAATTTGTCTTGGGTATAATAACTTTGATTAGCTTATTTGTACTTGACTTAGGGGTATAATTTTTACTAGTTTGATTTTCTTGCAGTATTAGAATAAATGTCCCTGCCCCTCGACCTCATTCCCCAGCATTATATATATAAACTACTTTTCATAGGTTCATACTAGGCTAATGGCCTTGGAGCCTTTACAAGCCTAGCCCAGAGAAGTGCCCTGGCATCATGCTACCTGACATTAGTTCCCAGTGCCTCTATGAAGTAGAGCAACTGGAGTGATCCCCGGGGTGAATTTTGTATTACTCATCCACTTATCAAGATTTCTCTTGAAGAGGGACAGCGAGGTGCTCTGCTTGACATGTATGGAAAGTCTATTCCAGAGCATGGGCAGTATCTGGGTGAGGAACCTGTCCCTCCAGCATGTTCTGTTGATTGTGGTAATGAGTTTGAGGTCTCTGGAGTGTGTGGTGTGGAAGGATTGGGATTTCTTTAGATGTAGCATTTATAAAAGAGCTGGGTCAGACATGGCTTTGTAAGTCAAACAGAGATTGCCTCTAATAGGCGATATGAGACAGAGAATAGCTGAAGTCTTTTGAGTCTGTCCATGTAGGACATGTGTTTAATGTGCAGGATCCTCTTCATAAGGTACTCTTGTGACCTCTCCAGTTGTTGCAGGTGTCTAGTGAGGTACATGCCAAATGGGGCATTATACTCGGTGATTGGTCTAATGATGGAAGAATAGAGAGAGATAATAACTTATTTCTTCCAGGATGCAAAACCCTTGGTAATGAGATATGCCACATAGAAGTTCTTTCTGACCACAGTGGCAATGTGGTGGTCGAAGGAGAGGTTGCTGTCAACCGGCGTCCCCAGATCTCTTATAATGCCTTCAGTGCTCAGTGGGCTCCCATTGATGTTGTAGTTAGTGGGAACTGAGTTTTTACCAAAGGGGATGACAAAGCATTTTTTGGTGTTTAGCTTAAGGCCATGGTTTCGACACCAGTCGTTGGTCTCAGTGAGGCCTTTCTGTAGGATGTCTGCATCACTTGGGCAGTTAATAATGGCTGCCAGCTTGCAGTCATCTGTGAACTTGGTCAGCCAGAGTCCCTTTGTGTTGGCCTGGACGTCTGAGAAGTAGATGCCAAACAGGAGAGGACCCAGGACCGATTCCTGTGGGACTCCACTCATGGCTGGTCGGCAGTCTAACTTGGAGTTCGCTACTTTCACACTGTGTGTTCTATCTGTGAGCCAATCTGCAACCTACCTAGTGATATAGAGGCTGATGCCTAATTTGGTGAATTTATCAATAATTCCCGAGTGAGGAATGGTATCAAAGGCCTTGGCCAGATTGAGGTAGGCTGTATGCACTGCCTTAACCTCATCCATAGCCCTGGTGACTGACTCAAAGAAATCAACCAGGTTGAGCAGGCATGATCTCCTTTTCCCAAAGCCAAACTGAGTGGGGTCCAGAGTCTGGAAATTTCCTATATCTTTGTTAATCATGTCCATGGTGATGCACTCCATAGCTTTACATATCAGACTCATCAGGCTAATGGTGCGATAATTCCCAGGGTCTGTAGTCGCTCCCCATTTATGGAGACGGATGACTGTAGCAGTGCGCCATTCAGTAGGGATAAAGCCCGAGGTGAGGCTGTGACTCAGCAGAGCACACAGATGTGGTGCCAGTTCACTTTATAGTTCATGTAAAACACAGCCAGGACTATTATCGGGTCCCATGGAAGCTATATTCTTGGCCTTGGACAATGCAGCTTTAACCTGGGCTGCAGTAATGCTGGGTGCCTGGCATTCTTCCGGTATTGTGATTAGTCCTTTAAGGGGGGGGAGAGAGGGGTAAAGTTGGCACTGAATTTGTCAGCCAGTATGTTGGCAACATCTGTTGGCTCAGTATAGGAGGTACCATTGTTTAGTAACTCAGAGCACATCTGGGTATTGCCGTGGAGGTTCTTGATATAACTATAAAAGGCTTTGCGATTGTTTTTAGTGTCTGCTGCAATTCTGCCTTCATAGCTGGCTTGAGAGGATTTGATGAGGGATCTCAACTTTTTGTTGAGACTAATAAGGGAGTTTTTCCAGTCTTGGGACTTCACCTTTTTCTTCAGAAGTTTCTTCCTTCTGTTGTAGAGTTTATTAATGGCAGGGGACCACCAGATTGTCTTCCTTTTATTGGAGGAGAGCATCTTGGTTCTGTTGGGTATGGCTAGTTCAATGCATTTATGTACATGTTCTTACAGTGCATTGGTGTATGATTTGGCAGTCATGCAGCTATTTTCCATTGATATGGGTGCCGTGAAGTTAGCCACCTCTGCTTTTAGGAGTCCAAAGTCAGCTTTGGAGAAGTTTTTCAAGGTGGTTACCTTTGGGGGTGTGAGTGAGATGTGGATTTCCATGGTGATTAGTTTATGGTCAGATCTGACCGGGGAGGGATTGACTATTGGTGTAGAGCAGCAGTCACCCCGGTTAGTAATAACCAGGTCAAGGATGTTGCTTCCTCTAGTGGGGGTCAGAATGAGCTGGTCCAGGGCATTGGAATTGATGAAATCCAGAAAGCGTTGGGCCAGTGTACTGGTGCTTGAGTAGTTTTCCCAGTTGATAGAAGGGTAGTTGAAGTCTTCTAGTATAAGAATGTTGGGTTTGACCTTGATAGATTTCAGGGTTCTTAGGAAAATGGAGTGAGAGTCTAGGGACATGGTTGGGGACCTATAGCAGGCTATTATCTGGATTGCAGTCTTACCCAATGTTCATTGTACCTGAAGTATCTCAGATGCATTATGCTGGGATACTAGTCTGGAGGTGTGCATATCCTTTATGAATTTGGAGACACCACCACCTTTGGAGCTTCGGTCCATGTTTCGGGGCCGAAAGGTGTGGAATGAGTTATAGCCTGGTAGTGCAGGGGTGCTTTCTGACACTTTAAACCAGGTCTCCGTTACAGCACAAATGTCAATGTTCTCCATTTTGAGGACTGCTTTGAGAAAGGGCATCTTGAGATTTAGACTTCTAGCATTAAGCAGCATGACCCTCAGATTGCATTTATTTATAGCTGTTACGGTGGTAATTTGGCCTTTGGAACACCACCTAAAAAAGGCACTGTAGAGGTGGCAAGAGCCTTAGCCAGTACCCGGAAAATGAGGGGTGACAGATGCAGGCCATCTCTGTCAAAGCATTGAAGTCTGTCAAGCATGTCATCCCAAGCAGACAGATACTGGATCCCCTTAGAATGATACCAGAAACTTAGCCAATTGAAGTCAATCATTTTTTGTTTGTACTGCAGTATCATTCTGGGTGATGGTAGGATACTGTTCAGGTCTAGTGTCATAACTGCCTGGGCCACATAATCTGAGAGGTCCAACATGTCTCTTTTCATGTAGTCCAGGGAGGTGCATTTCAAGTCATTCACATCCACATGGACAATGACAGAATTGTACTTGTACTTGTTGTGGAGTGACCTGAGTGCGTGTGTTATGTGTCAGGTTCTGGTTCCTGATAGACAGCTGACTGTTACCTTCTCCTTATTCAACCTAGTGAGTGGGATATCTGTGTGCCTCACTATTGAGTTATCTATGATTAGTGTATTGGACAAGGTGTTTAGCCTTAGGGGCTTAGGTTGAGTGGCACACTGTGGAGGTGTGCTATATGTCCTGTGGTTTGTGCTGTGTTGTGGTGGTTGAGTGCATTTCTGTTTTGGAGGTCTCTTCTGTTTGGGTAAATTTTTATTGAGTACCTCTGCGAAGGTGGGTGTGTGGTTTGTGTTTTTATGTGAGAGCTGTGATAGCTATGTGTTCCATGTGGTGTGGTGCAGGTGTTGACCTTCTCCTCTTGACCAATCTTGGCTGGAGAGTGCATAGCTTCTAATTTGGTGATATAAGTGCATATCTCACAAGTCTGAGTCTTAGGAGGTAAAAGGAGAGGGTTGTCTGTATACATGAGGCAGTTGCTACACTACCTCAGAATGCCCAAGTGCACCAGGTTAATAGGAGAAAGCACAGAGATCTGCCCTTTAATCATGCCAGGAGGGGTGGTCATAACTACTAAGTACTGGAGCTATTTCTGTGAAGAATGACTAGTGCTGATGGCTCTTAGGTGTGCTATAATAATTGATTCAAAAACCCATTGAAGTGCAAAGTGATTAGGCTATTTGAAGTGCAAGAGAGAAAGAACTGGCAAGATCTAATGGAAAAACTGAAGAGCAGACTTTCTGGCACCAGTAATAGATTACCTCAGTTCCGTGGCGCTGAGAGGAGCTTAAACAAATGCAAACCCCTGCAAATGTGGGCTTTTAAACCAGAAAGTTGAAAGGGATGAAAAAACTGCCCAAACATTCAATAAACTACAATTTCTGGGCTAGAAACCACTCCTCTTGTGGTAGATAGGCTACCTAGTGCTTTACACTCCCACTGATAAGCTAGAAGGCTTCCCTCCAACACAGAAGGGCTTGGGGGGCTCAGAAGCTTACAAACAATCCTGGATACAACAAATATGTATCAGGACTAGACTAGTTACAGGAAAGGTGGGAAACAAGTGCAAATGCAGGCTTTTCAAACAGAAAGTTGAAGAGATGGAAAAACTGCCCAAACGGCCACTAAACTACAATTTCTGGGCCAGAAACCACTCCTCTTGTGGTAGATAGGCTACCTAGTGCTTACCACTCCCACTAATAAGCTAGAAGGCTTCCCTCCAACACAGAAAGGCTTTGGGGGGCTCAGAAGTTTACAAACAGTCCTGAATACAGCAAATCTGCATCTGGACTAGACTAGTTACAGGAAAGGTGGAAAACAAGCTTAGAACTTTTTTTTACTGAAAAGCGGCTAAAACAGCAGTAAAACAATTC